>NW_010547798.1:9967-21991 GCF_000687285.1 Phaethon lepturus | reverse complement strand
TTCCTGCTGTTTAGTTTTAGTATTGTCAAAATGTTTTGTGGAAGTGAGTCGTTTCTGATACTCCTCACAGCCTTGAGCAAGTTTTTCGGGGGAGGGGAAAGTAGGGGCATCTATTGGAAACTTCATTTCAAATCGCAGATGTCTGTTCTGTGATGTGCAGTGTTGCTCCTGGCACTTTGCATCAGCTCAGGAACACTCCTCGTGCATCCCTGTCAGTACTGCAGGAGAGCCAGGGTGATTCAGAGGGAGCAAATCTAATTAGGCCCAAGCACAAGCCTTAAGTCACGATTAAGCAGCGCACATGCATTTCTCTCCCTCTTCTCAGGCTGAAATGTTAGTCATAACCATGCATGTCACAGCAGTGAAACTTGGCTGCTAACGCAGGGATCTCATCTGAAGTGTTTCCCACCCATTCCCCACCTGGGCAGGAGTTGATTTTTTTCGTGGTGAGATACTGAATGATCGATGCCTCTGGCTGGCTGTGGCACGCTCTCATCCATCTGCCCTTTTGTTGCCATAGGTTACATCGAAGCAGCTGTCATCCCTGCAGGTGCCCGGCGGATCAGAGTGGTTGAGGATAAACCTGCTCACAGTTTTCTGGGTAAAAAGACAAAAGAAAAAAATGTTTTGATTCAAAGCTCAGCTCTGTTTTCTGTTAAAATGACCCTTCTCTAAATGACCTGTAAGATGATAGGTTTGTTTTTGCCAAGATGCGGCTGTTGATTTCATTCTTGTTGCAATCTCTTGCTTTCATGGCTTGGTTTCCTGATGTTTGCTTGTTGTGATAGTATGTGACACTTACAGGCCCTGTGTAACCTGAAAGGACCAGAGACAGGAGAGTTCCTGAACAGAACTTGGTACTGGCTTGAACATGGCTGCCAGGAGCACACACAACACTTTGGGAGGCAGTGGGAAAGAGAACAGTGTGTTCAGAGAAAGGAATGGCAGATACAGATAGGAAGGCGCCCAGCTCAGACTGGAGCAGGGGCAGGACAGGGCAGCTGATATCCCTCAATAACCTGACCGTGAGGTTGCCTGCACTGTTTCCTGCAGCAGCAGGTTTTCATTTGATGCTGTACCCAAGACCTGATCCTGCACTCTGAGATGCAGTAGCTGCAGCCTCTAGTCCACTTGCCTCTATTTTCTCAGGCCAAACGCTTTGTTTAATCCTCTTCTTATTTCTACTTCCGCATTCCTTTTGAGGGGAACAGGCTTCCTCTCCTCTTTTCCATGTTGGAAACAAAGTTTTAGGCATGGGTGAGGGGTCAGATTTGTATGTGAGGTTGTTGTGGGGCAGAGTCTGTAAAGGAATTTGTTGTCCAGTTAGTAATCACTTCGATTAAAGATTGGAAGGGCATTTGTAAAATGTAACCAGTTAGCTACAATATACATCTGTCAGTCTGGACTTCTGCCTCTTCTCTCCAGTGTTAGGGGTATTTCTTTTTGTGTCATTACTGTGCAATAGATGAAGGGCTTTATCTCCCACCTACTTCTAGGTAGACCAAGTCACAGAAATGCTAATGCCCCATTGCCCTGAATTTAACACAGGAGGCCTGTGGCAGGGCAGGGAGTTGAAGGAAAATTGTCCAAGGCCCAAAAGAACACTCACCACATTGAAACATCCTTTGCACGCTCCGAGCTGCATGGCCACGCATAAACGGGGGAATTCTTCTGTCTCTCTTAAGTTCTTTATTCTGTGTGGGAAAACAATGACAAGAGAAAATCCCAAACTTCCTCCTTTGTTCAGTGAACTTTTGCAGCTTAGAGGTCTCTGCGTTGTGAAACCTAAGATCTCCTTGCTATTGATAAGCTCATTAACACATGATTTTTGTCCTTCCCTATCAAACAGTGTTTCAGTCCTTCCGTATGCAGATATTCTCATTGCAGTGGTTTGAACAGATGTGTGTTCCAGCTGCCCCATAGCCTGGGAAGTATTAGGTACTGTTTTCACTTGTGTGTGTTCTGGTTCTCTCAAAGTGAGCTTCTCAGAGCAGAGACACTGCAAGGTTTTAGGATAGAAAAACACTCTGAAAGATAGAATTGCTCCCAGAGATATATCAAGCCTGTGGTAGGAACTCTGAGAGGATTACTTTTTGCCCTCTGTTTTTGTGGAAGGGGAAACTGAGATGTTGCAACTTGCTCGTGGCTATGCAGGGATTCAGTAGCAAAGCTCCGACAAGGACTCTTGGTTTCTGATTTCCATGTCTTTTGCTTATAATCTTCCACCTCCACAGCTGAAAGGAGACGTTAATATCCAGTACTGCGATATAGGATGCCACTGAAAACATTTATATATTGATTGTGTCTTAGGATTTCAGGTCTAGTGCCATTGGTTTTCTGTCTTGAGATGCTACCAAAGTTGGCAATATCACTAGGAAAGATGCTTTTGTTCTCTGTCTTTCGTTCCAGGTTCAGGGGGAAAAAAGAGGGCAAATCATGTCACTCAGCTGCCCATAGGTCAAAAGCATTGGCCTTTGTGCCACGTCCTGGTAGGAAGCACATAATCACTACTGCTAGTATTTCCACCAATGCTGCAGACAGCTTGCTGGGGGAGGATTACGCCTACACGTAAGATGTTTGACATAGCAAAGCACTGGTGGAACAATGAGAGCCAGTGTTTCCTTGGGTTTTGCAAATACTCTGCCTTCTGGAAGCCAGCCTTTTTGTTTGTCTTGGTGGGATTTGCACAGGGTTTTTGTCTGGGGCTTGGGCTTTGCCAGATAGCTGTGGCACTGAGAGTCTTATGTGGAGCTAGTGACTGCCCTTCATTGTGACCACATAACCTTGACTAAAGCAGATGTTTCCCCACTGGGTGGTGAAGATTAGGATTGTGCATATTTAAGATCAGGACTTGGCCCTGTTTGGGTCACATAAAGATAGATAAAAATGTGGGTATTTTAAAGCTGCTGAATGCCTTTAGTTGTTTGGTTCGTGGTCAGGACCCAGGAGAACCTCTCTAAGTTCTTCAGGGTTTTTTCTTTCAAGGAACACTGGGCACAAAGAAAAGATATCCGAAGTCTTGCTAACCTAAGCTGAAGAATAGCAGCAGGAGTGTCCCAACAGGACAAAAAAGATGACCAAGAAAACAAAATCCAATCACTCTGATAGACCTCATAATGCATTGTAAAACCAGCTCTGAGTATGGATTTTCTATGTCAATTACACTGACAAAGTTGAGTCCAGTCAGGTCCTATTTTGACTCAGGACCGGGTACAGCACTTTGGAAATGAGCCCAGCATAATTTGGAATCATTATTCCATGTGGTGGGAGCAGTGCCTGAAGAATTTCCCTCCACCTATAGGCAACCCACACTGGCTGCCTTGGCTGGCTGTAATGCTTAAAAACCACCTTGAACAGGAAATGCCTTGGCAGTTTGTGTCCACAGGCTGGGAAGCAAGCTGGAGGGACCCAAGGTGGAAATAAAGATCTGACTAGATGCCAGGTTTAGAAATAGATTGGTCAGTTCCTGTCTTCCAGCCAACAAGAAAAAAAGTTATGGGTTGTTGCTGGGGTTCCTTTTACTTTTGCTCTTCTACTGTACAACTTTGAGCCAGAAAAACCTTAGAGATGTAACAGTGGATTCTTGCTACTGCCTAAATGCACTCACAGTGGGGAGAAGAGAAAGAGCCGTGCTTTACTACCCTGTTTGAGGCATAGAGTTCCAGGAGAACTGCAGCCAGTGGTCCAAGGCAGAATAAGTCCTGTGGGTGCTAGCTTAAATCAGTGAGGGCTGCTTGGCAAAAAGGGCTCACAACTGCTTTCCTGTTTGTGCTTTTCCACCACAGTCAGACAAGTTTTGTCAGAGAAGACTGTGTATATCCTGGTATCCTCAGCTTCTGCCACTGAGCTCTCAGGGAGACTGGGCAAGTGTTCTTTGTTGCATGCTTTGCTTATTCTCTAAAATGGCAGTAAAGATACTTGCTGTCTTGCAAAGTGCTTCTGCAATGCTTGGGTGAAAAGCACAGCATTCAATAAGAGCAAAAGGCCCTATTTACCCCACAGAATTTAGTACTATCACCTCTGGGGCTAGGCAGAGCCAGGCCTGCAACAGCTGTGTGTGACAAAAGCCATTGGAGAAAGAGCAGTACCCTGTGTTTGAGACATGGAGGTTTTATAGCTGCAGCATTGATCCTTACTGATGGGGCACTTGAGTGCAATGAAGACAAACAGTGGCAAAAACACTTTGGCCCAAATACTCTGCGGAGTCTCCAGTGTAATTCCTGCAGTCCTCAAGGAGCACCTTTGGGAACAGGGCTGTTTTAAAACTCTCCATCTCCTCAGTCACCAAGGGAGCAGTGCCTGCAGCAATCAAAATCAAACCTTTCCCAGAAAAGAGGTCCACAAAGATTACACATTTTATTTTTCATCAGCAAGCTATCTTCCTTTGATGATGAGGTGGAACCAAGGCATAGTTTAGTTATTCAAGCTCTTATACATTGTTTTGAGCATGTACTGTGATATCTTTACTAGTCAGCCATACTGCATGGAGATATTTTTATCTCATCCACAGCTTTGATTTATTCATGTTCACGGCTCCTCAAGGACAGTGTGATGACTGCTTTGATCTTCCTGGAAGCCACTAGGCTTTGGCAGAGGAAAGCAATCCTGCTTCAGAATTCTGTCTGAAGTTTGCAGAAGGTACTTTGTAGATTGAGGAACAAAGCAGGAAGAGAAGTAAGCCGCAGACAGAGTTATATTGCTGTAGCATGCAAATACCAGGACATCGTTATACCCCTAGTCTATGTGCCAAAGAGAACTTTCCTCATAAAAAACATTCCCCCACATACATCCTACTCCTCCCGGGGAAACCATACCTGCAGTTTCCCCTAATTTTGGAGCCTTTAATGGGACCATGACAGTCGTCAGGAAGGTTGTGTGCAGTAGGACAGGATAGTCCACCTTCTTCCCATTAACTGCCCAGGATACAGATCCTCAGAAAGGCACACACAGACACAGAGGACATTGCACCTCCACCTGCTCCAGACTTCCCCAGAGGTTAGACACTACCAATGATGCTCAGTTGGTAAACTGAATGTGCCCTGAAATATTCCTGGGCACTGAGGCCAGCAGTCATGGAGCATCTTGTGTATTGGCTCTCAGTCCCAGTCTGCAGTCTGCATACTGCTTATTGAGAAGGGACCCTGGATAGTCCTGGATCTTGACCCATGCTAGGAGTTGTTTGGGAGAATTTAAGTTGACCCAGGCTATAAGGTATGCTAGGGACCATTTTATTTAACAACATAGATGTTCCCAGGTGCCTGGGGGGAATAGTCTAAAAATAGGTTTCTGCTGTGATGGTGCCCTGTGCTAGAATCAGTATCTCTTACATTCAGCAGACCCTTTGGGGTCAAGAGCCAGACACTTGTCCTGTTGAGCCAAATAGAACAGTTTTTCAGGAAAACCCCTAAAGAGAAAACTAACAGGGATTTCCTTCCTCTTAAACTTCATTTGAGGATGGAGTGAGCTGGCCCCTCACTTCTTGAAATCTTCATTGTAATAGCTATATAAAAGGTGTTAGACATGGCCAACTAGAATAAAAGGAAAGTCTATGTAGAAGAGCCCAGTATCGCTACAAACACTCTCACCGTAAATTAGACCCAACTGGTAAGTCAGCTGTGTTGTGCAGTTGACAAGTCCAGTTCCTTGTCTCGTATGCATATTAGGTAATTATATAGAGCCTAAGCACACCTAGAAGGGTTTGTTGGCTATGGGGACTTGATCAAAGAGAAGACAATGAGAGATTTTCCTGTTGACTTAAAAAAGCTTTAAATCAGCTCCTCTTACACACTCCGTTAAGTGAAAGCCAAGGTTGTGTTTTTTACTGGAAGAGAATAAAATAAGCATGAAATGCTGGAGGTTAAGAAAACATCTTGTTAAAGGCTTAGCCAAAAGACACAGTTAACCTTGAACTAAGGAAGCCCAGTTAACACATGGGCTATTCTGTCTGTCTGATGTCAGGGCAAATTTGATCACGGTGTATGGATCTCCACAAAAAGACCTGGGACTTTCTATCTGTTAGAACAGGGTCTGCCAGTTTTCTCTTTCCTCATGCATCACACAGACATCTGAAGAACTGTGCTTCCTTTTTAATGTAGAAAACACATAAATGCCTAAATGAACTTGCACTGACAAGTCAACAGTAATGTGATGTCCTTAGGGCTGGAGTTGTCTTTCAGTGTTTGAAGGGTATCAGTGATGCTGATGTAATAAGTTACGCTGGAAGGAAGGACACGTTACTCCAAGTATTTTTTCTTCTCAGTATTCATCTTACAGTGCTTCCTTCTGCAGTATAGCTTGCTTTGTTGACCTTACTGATGCATAGAGGAACTTCCTGACAGGATGGATGTGATCCTGCAGTATCTGACCTTATGCATTTGTGTCCAGCTCATGGACTCTGAAAGGAGGGTGGCTGTGGCACGCTGTACCTTACCTGCTGATGTTTTTTATTTGTGGCCTAGTTTCCATCAAACACAGGGGTAGATTGTATCTCACCTGCTTCTGCCTTTTGAGAGCAAAGAAGGCATCAGGAATTATCCTGATCATAAGTTCTACTTATTTCTCACGCTGGAGCTTTATAATGCCTGTCCACTTTTTTAACTTGCGAAAAAGTCTCTGGTGTAATTTAGAACAACCTACGGGCCACTCTAAATTGTGTCTGTGTGTAGTGTTTGCAGGTTGGAATATTCTGCCCTCCCGGCTTGAGCACAAGGGGGTATTAAGCTGATCTGCCAAGTCACAGTCTGTCCACTGAGCAGTCTCTGCTTTGTAACTTGACTTCTCTTTATAACTGCAACAGCTAAATGTTAACTGGTTCAATGTTTGCATTACGGAGCACACACAAACTCAGGAACAGTTTTCTTTCATGCTTGCCCATCTTTATGTGTGTATCAACACAGAGATTTTATGGATCTTTTTCTCAAGGAAAGTTTAGGAAAATACAGTTTCAAAAGCTGGTTCTACTTGGAAACTGAAAAGAAAAATGCAGAGTGGTCTTGCTACATTTGGAAGGAGAGTTTAGAGGTAAATGATCTATGAATTTTATTTATTAATGCTTGAAGATCAGCATAGGTTTCCTTATATACTATCTGAATGAGCATCTTTGAACACAACTGCTGCCAGATTTTGTCAGTCTCAGGATGGGCAGTCTACAAAAAATATATAGATTGTGCCTTGCAAACCAGACTTCAGTTTACAACCACTGGTGCTCTCATACTATTTCACCTTAAGTACTAGTTTTAATAGCTCTAAGAGTATAACATTGCAACTATGTAAGTGTTTTATCAGAAGTATCTTCAGGTCATACTCAAGCAGCTACTCTGTGGTATTAGATTCTTACATCATGTCTGCCAATTTGGTATATGTGTCCAAATTTATGGTACCATCCATTTTTCTAAGACTAAAGTCTAAATAGTTAGATTTGAGAACAATCCTTAAAGTGATCTAAGTATTAATTTCCAATATACCAGATATTCCGGGCATGTTCATTTTACATACATGCCTACATGTTTCCCATGTAAACTTTGACAAATAATATTTAGATTATTCCAGGAAGAATTAATGGCTCTAACTGATTGTTCTCTAATTATGCTCTCTGTTTACAATCTGCACTCCGCTCAGCTTGGGTAAGGAAAACGGGCTAGTAAGTTTTGCACTTTCCTAGTCAGTTACTTCTATTTTGTGGTTCTTGCTTGTTAGCACAATGCTGTAGTATCATAGTATTGCTTTTAAATCCAAATTAAATCTCTCTTCACTGAAAATCAAAGAAAAACGTTTTGGTTGTGCAAGCTTTCCTTTGCAAAAGCAGAGCTGTACACGTAAGTGCATTCAACAACATGCCATGAGTATGTGTGGGTTTTGGACATGCTCCTGAAATAGGTCAAACTGTGGAAGAGTTCTACAATTTAGTCCTAAATTAGTAGTATTTTTTTCAAGAACAGTGGCTAGTTATCTTTCCTTCCTTTTATTTCCTTTGTAACTCCTTCTGGACACTCTTTTATTCTTCCCTTTAAATTTTCTGGCAGCGGAATGGCACAGAGAATGCCTTGAAGTTTTCAAACTGGAGAACATTGCTTATTCGGAAGGCAGAACATAATAATTTTAGGTAGTAAAACCTTAGCAAGACCAGCTTGTATGACATTATTGTTACTTAATAGCAATGTTAATATAATCAGAAATGCCTTCATCAACTGAAATACAGAATATGCCCAAATTAGAAACATTATGATGAATAAGCTAAAAATATACTTTTTTTTTTTTTTCTTTTAAACTCATGTCCATTACAACGCTACTGCATCTTGTACTTCAGGTGGGCTGAGACAGAAGCTCAGTAGTCTATATTGTAATTACCAATTCGCTTACATTTCATTCCATGGTGTTTGATTCATTCCAGCTTTAAAAGATTCCAGTAAGAGATCCATTAACAGCGACTGGAAAATTGAGCTTCCTGGTGAGTTTCAGATCGCAGGCACTACTGTCCGGTACGTGCGAAGGGGTCTGTGGGAGAAAATCTCTGCCAAAGGACCAACTAAAATACCACTGCACTTGATGGTAACTTTATATCCTTTGTTTGTGTTTCTTAAGTGATGCAACATAAAGGGTTTATATCCTAGCTGAAAGTTAAATTTTGATTGTTTGCTTCCTCACCAGAGTTTTTTAAAGGTATGCTCTAGTGCCTCTCTTCGCGTTCTTTTGCAGTATTGCAAGGGCTGGAGAAACCCAGCTACCTATTTAAAAATAAATGATGCTCTCTTCTGGGAGAACATGCCCTGTCCCAGTGGGCTCGTGTCCAATACAGGATACACCTGTAATATGTTGCAGACAATGTGACAGGTCCATTCTAGAAGGTACAGGTTTCCAGGGGCCTTCTTTATTTCATGGACATACCTGCTTACACACATGAAAAGGTATTTGCTGAAATATCTTCTCAGGTGATGCCAGATCATATTATGTGTTTAAATACACTGTTGCTCTAACAGAAGAGGTGCAGATTTGGGATGTACAGATGATACATTTGAATTTCACCCTCTGTAGTGACTTAGTTGTACACAGAAATGTTCCACGTTTTCTTTATATTGTTTTTTAAATTTCATGTATTTTAAGGTGCTCTTGAAAGTTTTTTCTAATCATGTTCACCACAGTCCTTCTGCTAACCAGGCATGTCATTTTATAAACAGTCATATGGCTGCTGTATGAGAACATGAGTGAGAAGTCCACAGGGGTGAGAAGAACAGGATTGTAGTCCCAGTCCTGTCACTAATGGGTGATGGGGTGATTCAGGGGTCAGTCCCTTAATGTTGGTGGTAACCTTAATGTTTCTATCTGTAAGATAGCCTGTCTCATATATGTGTTACTAGTTGAAACTCTGCAGAAAGCTTTACAGTTTCTAGAGCGAGATTTGCATACAAACATAGAGTATTTTAATGTATGCATTGTTTCCTGTAACTTTTTTATCCAATTACGTTTTCCTGTGTACTGTTTCTTTTCTTTGTGACTTTTTGCCACGTCTGTTCACTGAAGGCTATCTTTAAGCACTGCGAAAAATCAGAAGTCTCTCTCTTTCCTCACCTAATTTTTTTGACTTGCTGGTTGTTCATTGTGCAACATTTCATGGCCCAGTTTGAAAAGCTCAAAAGTTGCTTGAATTTTTCACACGCATACACAAAGTAATACTCCACTTTGTCAGTACTTTCCATGTACTGTACTCAAAATATGCTGCATAGGAATGTCAGGTGTTTTGTCTATATCAGACAGATGAGTGAGTTTACCAGGTTCACATACAGACCAGTGTAAAGCTGGATTCAAAGATGTTGCTACTGAAATACTCAGTGGTGTGGGTTTGGGCACACTGGCGCTTTCCTGACTCAGCCATGTAATTCAAGGTCTGCCCACACAAGGGAAATGTAGACAGGAGCCATCTTCATCATCATCAAAGTCAGCTTCTGCTTGACTTTGGCCTTAATGCAAGTATTCCCTCCTGAAACCGGGACTTTGTCGAAGTATCTTGTACTGCCAAGGTCTTCCTAACCTCATGTAAGAAAAAGGAGTCGCACAGGTACCATTTATGAAGATGTTGTCCAGGGTTCCTTTGCCAGCTCTTGGAACCTTCCAGGGAGTTACTTCATTGGGGTGTACTGCAGTAAAAGATGGTACCAGAGTTTGCAAACTTCAGCATTGGTAGAGCTTTGTTTTTAAAGAAATACTCATTTCCCCTTCATTAAGCAGTAAGCAACTAGCATACGAAACTAGTGATTATGAGGTTCTCCATGAGTATTCTTTTCACATACAGACTGGCATTTTCAGCTCATATGAGCAGAGGAAATTTTCCTTCTTCACCTTCCCCCCAGAAATGATTAAAAAGGAGGAAAGTAAAAGTTACCAGACCATTAAAAAAAACATGTGGCTTAAAATCACTGCCAGTCGTAAACAAAGCACACGTGAAGTCTTTTCTTCAAATCAGATATTAATCTTTGCCTTGATACAGGGTAACGGGTTTCATTCTTTCAATGCAAGAAGGGCAGGATGGTTACCAGTTACCTCTAAATAGAAAACTGTTGTTCAAACAGTGGTGGAATACACTGGACTGACAAAGAGCCAGAAGCTTCAGTCAATCCATTGTGACCTGCATTTGAAACCAATTATACACACATACACACACGCCCCAATTATATATGGCTACGAAATTGCATGAAATTGGTTTCATATGGGCCTTTAGATTCACTAGTCTTGCACCCATATTGAGATAATAAGAGTTTCTTTTTAGGAGCTGTTTTTTAATACTTGAGGCATTTCTCCAAGTGCATTGCTGTAAGTATATTTCTTGGAGAAATTAATGTTTGTGTAACTAGGCCTGTGCTAGACCTCCTCTTGGCAACAGAGGACAACGAAACACTCCCACAGCATAAAGATGCTTTAGACAAGACTGAGTGATGAGTTCTATAGAACAAGCTGTTCGTATCTCATGCACTTAAAGAAAGCCAGAGTAGGACTTGAGTTCTCTGCCTCTGACTGCCTGGTATTTCGAATTGTGTTTAAAAAAAAAACATTCATCTTTGAAACTGTAATGATGACTGGCTAGTTTCAACCTTGGTATTCAGTTCCGGGAATCAGGCTCCCTCTGTAGCTGAAGCAAAATCATATCTTTGTTCACATTTTCTGGCAGATGCTTTTCTGCCCAGGGTTATGCACTGTGCAGAGCAACTCACGGCTGCTGAGTTTGTGTAGCCCCACAGTGTTCACTCCACAGACCTCCAGGATGTCAGTGGCTGCAAGCTAGACCCCTTCTTTCAGCACATATGTTTTTGTTTTTTGGGGTTTTTTTTTTTTGTTAAATGACCTTATTAGCTTTAGTGAGATTATTGGTTAAATAGGAGTGATTTCTGCAAATCTGAATGGGCAACAATTATTGTTAGGAGAAAATAGCATTTTCAAATTTGCTTTTTTTAGTTGGGCAGCTGCTTGCTTCACTTATGATAGCCCTACTTAAAATATCTTATTTGGTAAGGTGCTGCTCCTGTTTCAGTGGGTGACAAGAGATAGCAGAATTCACCTGTCTAATGCTCCTGAGATTATGGGATAACAAGTATAAGTAAGTCTAAAGTCATACCATTGGCATTACAGTAGTACTTTTATGGCATTTGTTAAGTGTGGTAACTCAGATTCCATGTATCTCATACTCCATTGGGTATCTTCGAGTCCCTTCTGACTGAAGCCAGTGGAAAGTGAGAGCCAAATGAAACCTAGCACGTAAATCAAAATAAGACCAGAACTGTCATCTGGTTGTGTGAAAAAATAAGCATTTTTCCTCTATTCCTCTGTCTTTGTTAGTAGTCACTGAATTTTGGAGTAGTAACACTAGAGACATCACATGTGACTCCATGGGAAATAATCAGCGTGCTGTTGGAAGCAGGTTTCACCTTCCTCTAGCGATATGCAGGCTATGAACATATATATGTTGCCAACAGCTGTATGATATGGCTTTTCCTTGTCATCCTCAGGTTTCTGAGACAAAATCCTGCTCCTACAGCT
>NW_010547798.1:8556-9952 GCF_000687285.1 Phaethon lepturus | reverse complement strand
TCAGCAGGAATAGTCACTGTCTTGGTTTCAGCCAGGGTAGAGTTAATTTTCCTCACAGAAGCTAGTGTGAGACTATGTTTTGGATTTGGGATGAGAAAACGTTGATAAAATGCTGGTGTTTTGAGTTATTGCTAAGTAGTGAAGGACAGTCCAGCTTCTTGTGCTGGCCTGCTAGCAAGAAGGCTTGGGGTTCGGGAAGCTGGGAGGGGACACAGCTGGGACAGCTGACCCAGGCTGGCCAAAGAGATATTCCATACCATATGACATCATGCTCAGTATATAAAGCTGGGACAAAGAAGAGGGAGGGGTGGAGGGACATTTGGAGTGATGGCGTCTGTCTTCCCAAGAAACCATTATGCGTGATGGAGCCCTGCTTCCCTGGAGATGGCTGAACACCTGCCTGCCCATGGGGAGCAGTGAATGAATTCCCTATTTTGCTTTGCTTGTGTGTGCAGCTTTTGCTTTACCTATTAAACTGTCTTTATCTCAAACCATGAATTTCCTCATTTTTACTCTTCCAATTCTCTCCCCCATCCCACCATGGGGGAGTCAGTGAGAGGCTGCGTTGGTGCTTAGTTGCCAGCTGGGGCTAAACCATGACAGTCACACTCACTTTGAGTGCCACATTTCCCAGGAGCCATGTGACTTCTTTTTGCATTAGTTGTTTTTGCTTTGAGAAGGATCACCTTGTTCCTTCAGATGTGTTAATAAAAATTTCTGCCTTCTAGCTACGGACTGCTGCAGCCCAACTCAAATGCAACAGTAAATGCTGCAGCTCACAGAATCACAGAGCAGTTGAAGTTGAATGGGTCCTCTGGAGGCTGTCTTGTCCAAACCCCTTGCTCAAGCAGGGTAGCATACAGCAGGCTGCCTAGGACCATGATCCATAAACAGTACAAGGTTAACCCAGAACTTCCCCATTCTTTACAAAGGTCCCCAACCATAAGCCTGAGTCTCCACATGAGGCTTACAGACTACCTGCTTTCTAGAAAATAACGGTAGGACAAGTATAATGAGTGACACTTTAACTCTAGATGCTCATTAAAATAGTTACTATATGAAAACTGATGATTTAATGCTTCCCGTTGTCTTATTATTTCTCTTTAGATAGCCACTGGCCTGCTGATCACATTTGAGGCTTAAAGTTACGCAGCGAATTCCAGGTTTAGACATCTCCGTGACTGTTCTAAATATTCACAAATCATGAGCAGTTATTGATCCCACAGATGCCCTGTTTTACCAATACCACTGTAATTTCAGGCTTCTAGATAAAGATTTGGTTGCCTTTCATGAGGTACTTATATTTTAGAAATATTGGCTTGAGACAGCATTTCCAGCATTACTGTCTCTGCAGTCTGTTGGCTTTTCCAGTACACAGTGTGTTGTAACAGCCTTT
>NW_010547798.1:0-8525 GCF_000687285.1 Phaethon lepturus | reverse complement strand
TGAACCAGGTGTTGTTATTTCATGACCAGAATTATGGAATTCATTATGAATACACTATTCCTGTAAACTATACTGCTGAAAACAGAAGCGAGCCAGAAAAGCAACAGGATTCTTTGTACATCTGGACGCACAGTGGATGGGAAGGGTGCAGTGTGCAGTGTGGAGGAGGTAAGGCCATTTGGAAGCTTGGTGGGACTTGCCGTATGGTGTTTGCAGACACCAGCCTTTAGAGAGGTGCCTGCAGAAGACAGTGTTGCCAAAGCGTGAAGGAAACTGGCCATGAGAATGGATGTTGCCATAATGAACTCAAATGAGAGGTCATTCTCACCAGCTCTCCCAGCTATCATCCACATCCCCACAGTTAATTTTCACCCAGCATTTTGGCAAGGACACTGCTTTGTCGGCTCATTACCATAGGCTGGAACTGCACCTGGATTAGTACTCCACAGATGGCTCAAGGCGCTGTGTGCAGCCCCATATCTCAAGCCTCCGTCACATTCTTGGAGCAGAGTTTTCACAGGTGTTCAGGCATGTTCACTGAAAGACACTTCCTTCCCCAGGGATGAAACGGGGGCAGTGCTGCTGTGACAACTCCTGGAGATTGCATCAGATGCTCTTAATGTGGGGTGGACTTTCTGGGAGTACACAAGCACATTGCAAATCACACTTTTCAGTAGATCCCTAGGACATGCTGAGACAGATTTGCTGAAACCCTGAGGGGAACTGATGCCTGTGAAACCAGAGACTGGTTTGTCAGACACTGTCCGTTGAATTTTCAGTGTTGGAAGAAGTAGTTTTTTCCCTGAAGAAAATGAATCATTTCCATGCATTTTGGCCAGTCTTTCTTCACCAGCAGATCCAATTATTTTTCATGTTATATGACCCAAAGAAAGAGTGCTCATCTTCACATTTGAAGGTTCACTGCCCTCAGTATACTGAAATCATGGATTTACTTGTTTCTGTAAATAGAACTAATTTTAAAATGGACACTTACTTTTACCCATGTTTTAAAACAATAATTTCTTAGAGCCATTAAACCCTCGCATGAATGAGTAGGAAATTTGTTTGTAGCTCTTTTGTGTTGCAAGCCTGCCACATATTTGAATCAAATTAGTACCTGGCTCACACCAGTAGTAGCTTGGATGGCAATTGATCTCTCATATTTTGGTTGTCAGGTGCTTTTAGTACTTATCAAATCTGGGAAGGGCTTTTTCCCTCTGATACAGACTTCTACAGATTTTTTATGAACAGAATTTGAGTTATTTTTTATTATCTCCTCCAGATCATGAATAAACTCAATTTGATGCAGAGTCAGAGTTAAGAAGAGGATCTGAGAAACTAAAATAATTAGCAGTAAGGCAAAGTCACATGGTGCAAGGATGGCGTTTTCCTTGTCACATCTGGTCATTGTCATGCCGCCCTGTGGCACAGCTTTCCTGATGTCACACAGTGGAAAGCTGAACCCTGAGGGCCACACTGCTGCTGTGAAACTCCTGATGCACAGACAGTTTATGTGAGAAATGCTGACTACTCCTGAGATGTCTCCTACTGGCCAGATTTTTAAATAGTATATCTGAAGGACCAGAAGATGAGAAAGAATTTATTCTGGTGGCTTAATTTCACCTCTTTGTGTAATATGAACAGTTTATCACTCTAGAACCCCAGTCACTCCTTTTCAACCTGACTCTTTCTGAATGGGGAGCAGCAGGAGGCAGCTGTCCTGTCATGATCAGTCACTGAGGGGTGGACAGTTGTGTGGCTTCAGCTTACACAGCTGGAGCACCTGTCCTAGGTGATTACAGGGCACACTACAGCTACACGTGGAGGAGGAACCAGAAATGAAAGCAAATTGTTTTCAAGATCATTTTTGCATTAAACACTAGAAAGAGAAACGCCAAGGTGTTGTTCCTGTAACGCAGTCAATTTCACAATTACTGGGGAAAGATTTGTAGCTTTTCTGAAAAAAAAACCCCAGACGACTACAAAGGTAAGACAGAAGTAGGAAATAAGATTGCTTGCAGAGGTGGTAGGTCTGTGTAGATTATATCTTGTAGGGATAGTAGGGAGCTCCCAGCTTTTGAGTTTTGGTTAATGAATTGTCATGGTTTTGTTCTTAGCCACTGGTTTCCTTTTTCAAAATTGCTTTTTATTTGACTTGTAGGTGAACGGAAAACTATTGTGTCCTGTACTCGAATTATTAACAAGACCATGACACTGGTGAACGACAGTGACTGCCAACGAGTGAATCGCCCTGAGCCCCAGGTCAGGAAATGTAACACACACCCCTGCCAGTCACGGTAAGGAGTTAAAAAATAATAAAACCCAATATTCTTTTCCTTTACAAATTGCCCATTTCCAAAGCCTCCATCTGGTGAACATGGTGAAAATGTCTAAAATTATTGGAACACAGTGTTAGCCATGGTAACCAGCTGTAATGTTCATTTCCTTTTGTTGAGCAGGTCAGATTTTCATTAGCTCAGAGTCCATTTAATTTGTGGCCAGTAGAGTCAGATTCCATGCAAGCTGCCTTCGTGCATTGTTTGGGGATGGGGTTTTTTCCCCCTTGGCTGCCTCCTGGGTGATAGGGCAGCTTGCAGTATAAAGCTAGACAAGAGTGCAGTGACTGCATATCTAACTTTTTCTTTTTTTTAATCAGCACAGAGTAGGGTTTGCTTAATTGTCAAACATTGCTACAGAAAACCTCAGAATACCCACAGCCTTTAAGCTACTACAGCTCACCTGCTGTGTTGCATGCTGATTTGTATTAGCATAGTTCATACTGGGAGTCTCTAGGCGAGAAGTATCTCTTCTTCATGTGAAGGTTGTACCAGTGTCTAGCAACACCTGCATAGTTTTGGAAGCATACCTGAATCTTGCTGAAATCAAGAAATTATGATGAAACACATTTTAGATGCTTTCCTCAGTAAGGGTGCTTTTCTGCATCAGCAGGAGTAACTAGAGATCCAATAGTAACAATTTCTAAAAATAATAAAAAGCTCTCTTTTTAATTTGGCAAGCACTTTTAGCTGAAGTAATTTTGATCTGCATTGTATAAAGACAGACATTTCTGGCCAAAATGACAAAACACAGGAAGGCAAATTAATTTGTTCGATTTGTTTGCTAACAAATAAGTTCTGTCTTGCTCTGCAGTAATGTTTAGCATTGTGGAGTGAGGTAGACACTCCACTTTTGACAGTAGTTAGAAATTAAAGTCAATTTAAGATTCAGCTCAACAATATCTTAAAAAGCATATTCAAAACAACCTGCTAGCTGTTGCATCTTGTGTAATCAGATAAGCCAGGGAAACGTACCTACAAAGCTAATCCTGCTGGCAGAAACAATAGGGAAAATGAGAAACAATACACTTCCTTCTAATTAGACCTGCGCTCTGATTAAAGCGCCCTGAAGCAGTGAAATCCAGTGTCAGGTAATCCATCAATAAAGCTAAGCTGTTTCAGGTTTTCTTTTGGTCTCCACTGCTTATTATTGCTGCTGTACAATATTGTGGCCATACTGCTTTCAGTGGTACAGAAAGGTATAATGAGGTAACCTGTGTGCTTCTAGGTGTGTAAGGAGAGCCAAACTCCCAATAACTTCAAGGAAACAACTGTCATTTCCCTGAGGAAGTTTCCTTAATTCAGTGATGGTGGGATTTCTGTCATGTCATTCTGTCAGAAAGACAGAAACAAGGAGCATCTGCTTGTATTTCTGCCCTGGCATGAAATATTTCTTCTAGACCTTTTGTGAAGCCATTGGGAGGAAACTGGAGTGAGCCCAGGCAGGTGTATGGAGGGATTCCAGGTGATGGAGATGAAGAAAAGCAACTTAGCTCTGGAAGAAATGGGCAGCTTCTGTCTCTACTAGCTGAGAGCAACAAAGGGAGGTCTTGGCCATCAGTTAGAGCCGTAAGACCCACAGCCTTGTTTCTCAATAAGATCTCCATGACCCTGAGCCCTTGGTGAAGTCTCCTCTTTGTTGCACACTTTTACCATGACATTGCTGCCTGTCCAGGGCAGTGACAGTGGGTTAGGTTAAATCACACAAAACCTCCTGAAACATAATATTCTATTGAGATAGAGATATATATAGATATATAGAGATATATATAAGCACTGGCACAGTGACACTCTCATTGGTCCATTTTTTGTCAGAGCAATGACAGCAAACATCAAATGTGCTTAGTACCCGGAAAGGCCACGAAATCCTTGCTGATGATCTGATAGACCACACTCTCTCACTCCCTCCGTGTAGACCACACTTTCACACTTAACATGCTTTTGACTGGAAACATTTTCAGAAGCACATTCTCTGTGCCTCTGTTGAATTTAAATTTCCACTTGCGTTTGCCCACCCAGATATTAGAAATGCATGCTTAGCATATTCTCTGACCAAGAACATCTTAAAGAAACCATTCTCTTTCACCATGTCAATGCTTTTTTTTTATGAGCCCTGAATTTGTTTTAGGGTTTCAAGTAAAATTATTGTAGCATCTTGTTACAATAAGGTCCTTTCCCGTTTCCACTCAGACCTAAGGCCTTTACCTGAGTGTAGAAGAAGGAACAATGCTTCCCTTTCTGTAGTAAACCTGCTCTGTTTTGTGCGTTTTGATCTACATTTACACTTTTACTCAAAATTTAAAAGAATCACCTTACAGAGAATTTCTCTTTAGGGAAGGGTCTTATGGCCAGCACAGGACTGGGTCATAGGACACTCGGTCTCTGTTTCTCTTTTGGATGTGCTGTGTGACTTTAATTCACTATCCCACACTGTCCCTTTACTTCCTCTCTCAATCTGTGTGTAATCTGGATTGCAAACTCTTTGGGATGGGGTGAGATCATGTTGTGTAAATGGAGGAAGAGGAGGAGGCTATTGCTGTTGAGATTGTAATAAAAAAAAACCAAAACCCACTTTATATATATAAGGTGATCTGGAGAAAAAGAAGGGCATGATATTAATAACAGTGTCTTTCTTCCAGCACAATCCCAAACTGCTTTGCAAATTATATATCCCTTTGAACTTCAGCCACCTCTTGGGAGAGCCAAATAATGTGGGGCAGGGGACAGTAGTTTCATGAGGCCAAGAAGAAGATTAGAGCTCTGCAACTGCAATGCAGCATCTGAAAAAAAACAAAGCAGGATTGAAAAAAGGATTGGATACACTGACATGTTTTAAAATTAAACGTCAGAGAAGAGAATTTTCTTAAGGGTTTTGTTGAAACTGGCAAAAATAAAAGAATCTTTCATTCTTTATTATTGTTACTCTTTCACCTTTTAAAAAAATGCCTCTTTTTCTTCCTATTTTATTTTTTATGTTCCTTGACCCTCTTTTTCCATTAAATTCTTTACAGCTTCCTTTCCTATCCCAACTGCACCCTATTAGCACCTCTTTATTCTAATCCTTTGCCTAGGTCTTTAGATATTTTTTACAAAACCCTGCTGTAACCAGATGGAATCTGGATTCTTGCATGCGGTGCGTATGGGTTGTTTCCAGCACACTGAACACCAACCCAAATATGTAGGCAAACCCAGCACTCATGTTGGCACAAGACTCAGAAATCACAGATCACATCAGCTGTTATTACTGAAAACATAGGTCGGCCAGTGGCCACACACTTCAACATGCATGGTTGGGTCTATGAATATGAAACTGCTCCCCTCTAATGCAGGAAAAGAACCAAAAACACATGAAATTTCCTAACTGTTAGACTTGTAGTGGCCTGTATGCAAACACTGTTAATTTTCCTCCTCTTTGCTGTAATAGATTTTAATAGAGGTTAAGTTCTTTCAGGGACCTGCTGAATATATGGTATTCCTACACAGATGCTTAACAGCAGCATAAAAACCAGAAATCCCTGCCTTCATCTGCAGAAAACCTCAGGAGACCCAAGCCCTTATTTTCACTGTTTAGGACTTGAAAGTATCTCCAGAGTTCAAGGATTAGTTTTCTGCTACTACCAGCAGCATGTCATAGGCTCCTTTCTGATTTTGCTCCAGTCTCAGTCCCTCACTGGCAGGCTCCTCTGTGACCTTGCTGTTGATGTGGGTCAGGATCTTTTCTTTGCAGCCTTAATTATTCATTGTCATGTTTCAGTCATTTGTTCTTGCATCAGCTCTGTTCCTTTGCTCGTACAGTGTTTTCCCTCCCTAGCTCTTTGCCATGGGCTAAGTGCCATATGATACAGCAAACCAGTGTCTTTCCTCCTTCCATCATTTTACTGGGCTAAATCCATTACTTTTCTTTAACTTCTTATTGGATCAGAGACTGTGCATCAATTCTTCATTCTCTTGTTCACCTTCTCTACTGGTGCTCTAATTTACGTTATTTAAATTCATAATTTGAGTGCATAGGTGACCAGAATTGTATGGAGAATGTCAGTCTCAGTCCGATCTAGCCCTTACACAGTTACCTTCTTACTGTCCTGTCTTCATTGACAGTAACTCTCCTGATTGATACATGCTTTGCTTTTTTCATGGCTGCATTGTATTTGTGGCTTGCAGTCATTCTAAATGTTATCCTCCTCATTTAGTTAGTTAGTCCCTAAGCACACAGTTTTGCACTGTATGCTATTAATTTTCATCCTATCTCTGTTATTGTAGTACTCAAGGTTATTCCGTTCTTCCTGTGTGACACCCTAATCCTCTGTTGCATTGACAATGTTTCTAGACTTTGTATTGTCAGCATTTTCCCCAATTTTTCATTAGTTTTCTTCTCTTTGTGCCAAGGTCATTAATAGCAAATTAGATCAAATGCAAGACAGATCTTTCAGGAAGTCCACTGGTAACTAATCTAAATTCCTTTCACACCTGATATTCCTTCACAGCACTACACTGTGCCAGCTCTCACCTACCATACAATTTACGCAGTTTTCTATGTTTCACAGCGTATCTCCAGTTTCTCCAACTTACTTAAGCATTTCCAGTGCAGCAGAAGGAGTTTTTTACTGATAACCGAATAGATTAAATCTACCACATTTTCTTTGTCTGGAACAGCAGTTATTTTAATCAAAGAAATACAGGCAATGAGTTTTGCCTGGGGGAAACCTATGTTGCATCCATTTACCGCTATGTCCTTGATTATTGTTTCCCTCCAACAAAAACTGGCATGCTGCTGAGGTCAGGTCTGTGGTTACATGGATCACTTCTTTCTTCTCTTCCCCTTTCACTTTTCCATCCGTGGACTGGAATCCAACACCATGCTCTCCAAGAGCTCACGCAGCGCAGTGATGCCTGCTGGGGAAAAAATGAAGCCAGTTACAAGAGTCAGCCAAGGCTCCAGCTGGCTCAGCACCTGACAGACCTGCCCGAAAGGCTAGTGACAGCTCAAAGTTTGGTGCCTCAGTGTGCGATGGATGATAGTGCCCATTGCTTTGATTCCTGGTCTGATTTAAACCCATGGTGCTTATCTGTATGACCCTTACTATCTGAAAGTCCACTTCTGCCTTTAGACTCCACCATATACCTGTGACAGTGCCCTGTTAACAGTCTAAGAACACAGAAATCAATCGGTGTCCCTGATTCTGGTCTGTTTGCAATATATTTATTTGTGTTATCATCACAAGTAGATGGGGAGCAGAACAGTTTTGAATTTATTTTTTGAGGTGAAAGTCTTGGAAATAGTAGAATTTGGGGGGGAGCAGTATGATGGAAAACTCCTTGAGAATGTCAGCAAATTACTTGCAGGGATGTATGGAAATTATACTAAACTGGAGGGACATATTGGGAGTGTCTGTTAACTGAAGAGACTGAGCTAGACATTTAATGCTTCCAAATGGTTATGTTCTTTCATTAATGCAGTTGGACTCTTTTGGAACCTGTACAAATGTTTATAATCCATAAGGTCCAATAGCAATGTGTTCAAAACCTTATCTGTGCCTTGTGCTAAGAAACGTCTCCTTTGGTGTGTTTTGAATTTGGTTACATGAAAAAAAAAAAAAAAGGACCAGCCATGGGGAGGGTTTCAAATCATTTTAGCCTGGAAATCTGGCATGAATAGTAATGTTAGCACCCTCTGATCCAAGGAGGCACCACGTAAGAGCTCATTTTGAAGTACTTCCCAAAAGTGGAGTTGGGATCTCTAGAATCAGTTTGAGCTTAATGAATTTGCCAGGACTGTGCTGGACACTGTGCAAGACACGGTGGCTGCAGGCGGCTGAGCGAGCGGGCAATGCTGCGCCCTGGTGGCTGCTCTTCAGGGAGGCTGCCCGGCGGTGGGCAGCTGCGGCAAGGTCTCCGGCAGGTCTTGCAGGAGTAGAAGCCAAATGATGTAGATCAGAAAGCCTGAGACTCTTCTGGACACCTTTATGAGTGGGTAGCTGATATCCTGTTGTGAGCACGTCATGGTTATCACCATCCACTAGAAGGAGACAAAATCACATGTATTCCAGGTTGTAGGTGGTTCATCAAATACAGCAATGGTCAATCAGTAGTTAATTAGCTACTGAAAGACAAAGAGATATTTTCAAGCAAATACAGCAACTTAACTCAATGAAGGAATTCTGGGAGAGGAGAGGAGAGGAGAGGAGAGGA
>NW_010547797.1:0-4887 GCF_000687285.1 Phaethon lepturus | reverse complement strand
CTGTAGCGTTGCATGGGGTTGTTGTGGCCTTTCCCCTAGGTCTAAAGCCTGAGCTGGCCAAGGAAGCTTTTCAAGTATCCTTATAGTGACTAGCTGTTGTACTTCTTGGACATGCCGGCTGAAATGTCCAGTGGTATGGCTGACTAAGCCATGGGAAGGACACTCAGTGTGGCCTACATCAGCATCTTCAAACAGTCAGTGTGGACAGGCATCAACATACTATGAGTCCCTTATTTTACAAATAGGGATGGCATGGAGAGATGGAAGTGGCATCATGTCCTAGGTTCCATCGCCACCCAACCAAAACCCAACCTTTGGAAACTGCTGTCCACTGGACACTAGAACAAGTGCACAAACTTGTTTTACTCTCCCTCCTCTCCCTAAGTCCCTTTAGTGCTGTATATATAGCTTTACTACAGGAAAAACAGTTCTGTAGATTTATAAAATTCTTGGCTTTTTCTTTTCCAGGGTCAGCTGCCATCACTGGAATATCTAAATCCCTTTGGAAAAGTCATTCAGCCCTACTACTTCAACGTCCCAGAATATTTTGGGATATAGATGCTTCCTTATTAATAGGTATGATAGTTAAGACATCATGAGGAATGCTTTATAAATACCACAATAAAAACAACTCTTTCCATGGGTGCTATCAAGAGGAAATCATATGGTAATGGCCATCCTTAACTAGAAACAAACAAACAGACAAACAAACGAGCAAAAAAAACCCCTCATGTAAGTTAAGGTTTCAGCAATTGTGTCTTAGGTACAATATAACATATAGGAGGACAATGGTTTTGTAAGAAATCCAAAATGAGTGTGAAGAGAAACACCAAAAAGTACAGTGGTGGGGATTTGACAAGTTTATTTTAAATGTCAGAAAGATAAAAGAATGTTCCTGCTAGAAAATTAATTTTCCAGGTACTGGTAATTAACTTGTTTTGTATAATTACTCTTCAATCTTGAGGTCCGCAGATTTGTTATCTTGGATGCTAAGGAGAAAATATTGTACCACAAGTTATTCATGAGCTCTAATTTTGCTGCTTTTGGAGGTGCAAGCCCATGCTCATTAAAACAACATGAAGCCTTTCTCACCTTGCCATGGCTGATAACTCTCTATTAAAGTTGTTCCTGATTTATGCTTGGCAAGCTCCAAAATTACTTTCTTTTTGCACCTGCAGAGAATAGTATTTCACTTGCAACAATTTCCAGCTAATTTCTGTGTTCACATCCAAGAGGAGAGCAGGAAAAAATGCCTCACTGCCTGCCATGGCCACAAACTCAATATTTTTAATAACCATGAGTTTTACTATCCAAGTGGGATCGAGTGCACCCTCAGCAAGTTTGCAGATGACACCAAGCTCAGTGGTGCGGTTGACATGCCTGAGAGATGGGATGCCATCCAGAGAGACTTGGACAAGCTCGAGAAGTGGGTCCGTGTGAACCTCATGAGGTTCAACAAGGCCAAGGGCAGGGTCCTGCACCTGGGTCAGGGCAACCCTCAGTATCAGTACAGACTGGGGGATGAAGGGATAGAGAGCAGCTCTGCCCAGAAGGACTTGGGGATACTGGTGGATGAAAAGCTGGACATGAGCCAGCAATGTGCACTTGTAGCCCAGAAGGCCAACCGTATCCTGGGCTGCATCCAAAGCAGCGTGGCCAACAGGTCGAAGGAGGGAATCCTGCCCCTCTACTCTGCTCTGGTGAGACCCCATGTGGAGTCCTGTGTCCAGCTCTGGAGCCCCCAGCACGGGAAAGTCATGGACCTGTTGGAGCAGGTCCAGAGGAGGCCACTAAAATGATGAGAGGGATGGAACAGCTCTGCTGTGAGGACAGGCTGAGCGAGTTAGCGTTGTTCAGCCTGGAGAAGAGAAAGATCCAGGGAGTCCTTATTGAGGCCTTCCTGTACTTAAAGGGGGCTTATGAGAAAGATGGGGACAGAGTTTTTAGCAGGGCCTGTTGCAATAGGACAAGGGGTCATGGTTTTAAAGTAAAAGAGCGTAGGTCTAGAGCAGATGTAAGGAAGAAATTTTTCCCAATAAGGGTGGTGAAACCCTGGCACAGGTTGTCCAGAGAGGTGGTAGATGCCCCATCCCTGGAAACATTCCAGGTCAGGTTGGACGGGGCTCTGAGCAACCTGACCTGGTTGAAGATGTCCCTGCTTATTGCAGGGAGGTTGGACTAGATGACCTTTAAAGGTCCATTCCAGCTCAAACCTTTCTATGATTCTATGATTCTAAGTCTGAAAAATACAGAATGGATAGCAGCATTTTAGCAGCATATTCTACCTACTGGCAAAGTATATTTTCAATTTGTTGGAAAATACTGTAATTGTAAGTTTGTTTCAGTTGTGAAAACTGGTAAGACCAAGCTGTGGTGTTGAAATTACTGTACACAGTCCAAATTGCAAGCCGGACAGATAATAGCAGACTTTTACATAATGCATGAGGAAATCTCCAGCTTGGCTTTTAAGCAGCAAAAGACAAGATGCATTGCAATGTATTCCTTTGCTTCGAGTTTTTACAAATGTTTAAAAATACATGCATGTGTATTGATTTCACTATTTCAGTGCTGCAAGATCTTACTCTTAAAGCCTTTTTCTTTCAAGTATTTTTCTCATCATGATGAGCTGTGTGAAAGTAGGAGAAGCTACCCATGTTCTTCCTCTCTAATTTATCGATTGGAAAAAGTCTAGAAAGGACGGTAACTTCTAAATTCAGTTCCTCTGGCTATTGGCAGGGCTGGGGAAGTGGTTATGAAGAGTTGGTAGATAGAGATCTGCTCAAACCATAGTACCTTGTCACCTCCTGCTGTTTTCTCCTTGGTGGTAATTTGGTCTGAAAGAAGGACTTTTGAGCTCACTCTTAGCTGCACAAGCTGTGTTTTGCACCCCATGCCATTGGGTGGACTCCTTTTAATTTCCCACAGCAGAACACATTAAAGGGCTATTTTTAACCTACATTTCTGATACTGCCTTTCAGAGCAAATGCCAGATGTCACTGATGGAGGAATACGATGTGATCTGGATTATCGCCTGTCCTCCATCTCTGACACATTCACAAGAGAAAAGAGTCAGCAAGGAAATCTTTATTAAAATGTCCTCCTTACTACCATGCGATCAAATCAGCTGATTTGCAGACTGACCCAACCATCCTTACGGTGAGAGTTTGTGCACCGAGGCCTGACGGTATCAACCTGTCACTGTTTAGAAAGAACTCCAGACTTTGCAGTTCGGCTGTCCTAAACAGAGACACTGAAGTTAAAATCACAACTTTAAGCAGACACCTGGGGATGCAGCTCCCAGGACTGGGCTGTACTGTCCCTCTGCCAGACAATGCATCTGCTTTCTGCTGGTTCCACCTACTGGCTGAACTATTTAGACATCACAAGCAGAAACGCCTGTAGAGCCAGCTCCACCACCACGTACCGCCCTAAATGCTCTCACAAACTACAATAATTTTTAGAAGCACCCCAGGAGACTCACATCCACATTCAGAGAGATGCGAACATCCTCATACCAACCTGATGTAGCGTCGTTCCCAGGGGAACACAGTGGCTGGTGCTTAATAAAGAAGTGAAAGTGGAAAGACAAAATGAAATATAAATAATCTATTCAATAAAGCCACACACCCTTCCATCCCTCAGTTGCATCTCTAGGCAAGCACAGAGTTTGCTCAGTTTCATCCCAGAACAGAGAGAGGTTAACAACCCATAAAGCATGTCAGAGAGATGAGCACATTAACAATGAAAAACAGGACAAGGCTTACATCAGTGGGCCTAAACCAGGCCCTCAAGGCAGGAGTTTGTTCCTTGATCTTGCTCAGTTGGAACTTCTGAGCTGAATATTGCTGAATATATGCATTATTATTACACCCAAAACAGATGGGTCGACAAAGAGCCAGTTCTTACAGCAAGGTCAGCAGTAACCACAGTACCACCAGGATCTCCTCACTGTTCACTCTTGCTACAAATCCCTGAGTCCCCATAAACGCTCATAAACTATCACAAGGTAATACTAGTGACGAGTTAGCTAACATCAGGACAGAGACACAAATCAGATTCCACAGGACACATGAAGGTAGGAGGAAAATATGATTATTCAGGGCTCCGCTTCCCCAGAGAACGCATGAGCTTCTAGATACCTCATTAATATTGATCCCAGACATGAAATCTCCAGAACATATTGTAAAACAACAGACTGTGAACCCAGAAAATATAAGACAGTTTTATAGATGTCAGGTGCCAGCTGGATTTATTCTTGCTGTGCACTGTAGGCTGTGCAGAAAGGAATGTTCTACATGAAGCAGAAAAGGCAAAAGCCTAGGAAAATAAAATATCTGCACGGAGTTAACCAACAATATTTCTGTGGATCTATCACTGATAAACAATCAACTTTCCATCACATTATTTTGGGAAATATATCTGTGGGAAGAATGTAGGCAGATTCTGTCTCAGTTTAGACAATTAGAGAGTAAAGATTACATACAATCATGTCTTGCCAAAATACTGCTTACACTGGCAAAGTCAGCTGTACAGGCTTTGCGTGGGCAGGTTTTGGTAGCGAGGGGCTACAGGGGTGGCTTCTGTGAGAAGCTGCCAGAAGCTTCCCCCATGTCTGACAGAGCCAGTCAGACATGGGCTCCAAGATGGACCCACCGCTGGCCAAGGCCGAGCCAATCAGCAATGGTGGCAGTGCCTCTGGGACAGCAGAGTTGAGAAGGGGAAAAGACCCCTGTGCAACTGCAGCCGGAGAGAGGAGTGAGAATGTGTGAGAGGAGCCGCCCTGCGGGCCCCAAGGATGGCCCCCCGGCTGGCCAAGGCCGAGCCAATCAGCAATGGTGGCAGTGCCTCTGGGACAGCAGAGTTGAGAAGGGGAAAAGACCCCTGTGC
>NW_010547796.1:0-7705 GCF_000687285.1 Phaethon lepturus | reverse complement strand
CGGGTGTCACGGTGCCACCGGGCGCTGTCACCGCCGCTATTATCAGGACGGCAGCCCCGCGGCCGCGGTTTCGCAGCGTGCAGTAAGCACGACCGTCCCATGCGCGGAGGCTGCACAGCTCTCCTCCTCCCCGCAGAAACGAGGTTCTGACGGCAGAGAAAGGAGGGCGAGACAGAGATCTGTGTGTTGGAGGTGGATCTGTGGTTTGTTGGTTCTTTTTTTTTTTTTCCTCTTATGTTGGAAAAAAAGAAGAAGAAAAAGAAGAAAAGGAAAAAAAAAAGGAAGAATCTGACAATTTTTGTGCCGCTGGAAGATAATTAGCCGGAGACAATGTGTTGCCGAGGCTGCAAACAGGCTGTTTAATGGTGCCTACCCTAATGAGAGCGTCAATAGCTCTTCCAGATTGCAGCCCCAGGCCAGGTTTCTCCTCCATCATTTGTGCTTGATTAGTCTCAAGGGAAAAAAAAAAAAAAAAATCACTGGCAAAGCCATCCCCAAAAACATTTTGGACCTTTATCTCTTTTTTTTATTGTCTCTTCCCAGCTGCTTCCAAGAGGGTGCATCCCCTTGGGAGAGGCTGGACCCTCTCTGCCACTGTGGGTCTTGGTTTTCATGGGCACCGCTGAATACCAAAATGGAGATGGGAGTGCCTGAAACAAGGCTTATTATCAAGCAGATGAAGAGGATGTCTGCAACTCATTGTTATCGTACCAAAATGCATAAATACAGATTGAATCCTCCTTCTCTCCCTTTTTCTCCATCACTCTCAGCTCTGCTCCGGCGGCATCCTTACACCCTGACAAATAGAGGTTGGCTTTTCTGCCAGGAGTCAGGATCACGTGGAGTTTTCAAGGCTGATTTTCTTTCTTTCCCGTGTGGTTGCCAAGAGGAGAAGCGTGAGCGAGGGGCTGTATCCATCGTGACAGCGGTCCGCACGTGGACTGTGCGAGAAGCGCTGCTGCGCCTGGCCGGCGCCGGGCTCCTCTCGCAGCCGCCACACGAGTGCTGCGTGGGGCGGGGGTGAGGGCAGAACGGGATTTTCTGCGCGCCCGTGCGAGAGGAACCGGGGGTCTGAGGTCGTGCCCTGACCCCCTTCGACGAGCGGTGGGGTGGAGGGGACTCCAGCGCTGGTTTTCATCCTCCCTTTGGAGCCTATTGAAATCTCAAGTGGCCACAGGCTGCTTTTCCTCAGGGATAGTTCGAGCTGTCATACCGTCAAGGCAGAAGAAATTCAGTTTCGATTAAATAACAGGTCTTTGTTGAGAACCCTCAGCCGCAGTCCTAAACAAATGGGCACCCACCTGACTCAAGCTCCAGCTTGGTCTCCCTTCTTTACCAGCGCAGGCATATGGCAGAGCTCTCTGGTGCGCGGGGGATTTGGTGTGGGTACAGAGGGCAGAAGAGGAAATCCAGGAATGTCCCGGTATTACTCCCACCTGCTCGTCACCCCGTCTGCAGGTGGACCCTTCCCCAGGGTGATGGAGAGCCATGGCATGGGAGGCCACCTCCGGTGGGGATGGGGATTTATTCCCCACTTATTGATGGATCAGAGGAACTGAAAGGAATTTCGAGGTGATAGAGAATTGGGCCCTGACTTTGCCACTAAAAAACTCAGTATGAGTACGGCCAGGCACGAATCCAGCGCCAGTTTTCGGCCCCAGCAAGAGATTTCCCGTCCTCCTGGCTGCAGGCTCCTGGCCGAAGAGACGCTGCGTTGCCAGCCAGTGCCCCCTCCTCTGCTGGACTGCTTGTCTCCTTAATCACTGGGGGTTTCTTTTTTGTTTCCTTCTTTTTTTTTTTTTTTTAAAGAAAGTTTGGAAGGAGGCTGGGAGGATGCATCGCAGCTTCATTATCCTGGGAATGAAAGAGGGTTAAACCATAATGGCCATTAGAGCTCCTTTTCCAGCTGCCTCTCCTGCTTCTCATTCAATAATTCCCTTAATGTTTTGTCCTAATGGAGCAGATTATTACTATTATTTTATTTTATCAAGATCACCTGTTGCATAGAAGAGAGGAGAGCGACCAGAGCCGCGGGTGGACACGGAGCCCTTAGCTGGCTCCGCATGCTTTTTTATTATTATTATTATTAGCAGGCAGAGTGAAAAGGGCCAGCTTGGGCTTTCATCTCACCACCTCAATCTGTGTGTAGTGACGGTGCCTCTGCAGGAAGGTGACCTTGGGGACAGTGGCGAGGTGGCAGGGCTGGGCGCAGGTTTGGGGTCCGTTCCTGCGGGGCGGGAGCTTTTTCAGTCTCTTCCTCCCGGGCATTCCCCGAACAACGCTTCAGTCGTCTGGCTGTCTCCAGCCTTGATCTCCTTTAATCTGTGCTGCAATTTCTGCAGGATACCCTGGGAAAATCTCCCAAGATTGAGAGTGACAGCGCTGAAACCAGTTGGAAATGGGTCAGAAAAAGTTGCCTGCAGGAGCGTTTGCCTGGAATAAATCTGATCTCTGCTTTCAGAGACACGTTGTGGGAGGGTGAAACAAAATATGCTCTGCTTTAAATGCTGCTTTTTTATGCCTTGGTGGTGACTTCAAAGCCAGTCCAGCTCCAGGCAGGCTTCAGCCGGGAGCGCTTGGCCAGTGCCGGGCTCTCCCTGGGCCAGCACCCTGTTATCGGCGTGACCGGGCTCCTCTCGCCGTCGCCGTTCGCTTTGGCCACCCTGGAGCATCCCCGGGGCGTTTGCATCCCCAGGGTGGCTGGCACTGGTCACCAGCTGAGCCCCGCTTGCCTTTGTGCCCGCAGGGAGGGATGATCGCCCTGCTGCTCTCCATCCTCTGCCTGGTGATGATCCTCTACACCCGCCGGCGATGGTGCAAGCGGCGCCGGGTGCCGCAGCCTCAGAAGAGCGCCAGCGCTGAGGCGGCCAACGAGATCCACTACATCCCCTCGGTGCTGATCGGGGGCCACGGGCGGGAGAGCCTGCGCAACGCCCGCGTGCAGGGCCACAACTCCAGCGGGACGCTCAGCATCCGCGAGACCCCCATCCTGGACGGCTACGAGTACGACATCACCGACCTGCGGCACCATCTCCAGCGCGAGTGCATGAACGGCGGGGAGGACTTCGCCAGCCAGGTCACCCGCACCCTGGACTCGCTGCAGGGCTGCAATGAGAAGGCCAGCATGGACCTCACACCAGGTGGGGATGGGACAGGGGGGCATGGGCTGAGCTGGGTCCTTTCCGCCTCATCTTCTCTCCATCGTTCCACGTTTTCCCTTGAGCATTTTCACCATTTCTCTGGGTTTTCATTGCGTGTGAGATGTTGGTGGCACTCTGAGGTCACTTCCATTGCTGGGAGACGTTGCAGCTGGTTGAGAGCGGTTGACATTGAGTTGGACGTGGCTGGGACAACAGTAAGGTGGAGCTTTGAGGGGAAGGGCTGTGGTTCCTGTGGCCTGATGGAGAACCAGGATGGTGTCCCCTCCAAGCTCCCCCATGGTGACCCCCAAAATTCCCTTCTATATACCAGGATTTTCGGTGTCTTCTTCAGCTGAGGTTTTTAGTAGCAAAATTATACTTGCCGTTGGTATGATTCACAGTTACCGCTGTCTTCTGATCACCAGCAGGGATTCTTTGAGGCTTGTAACACACTTCCTCCTTGTCCATATTACCAACTGAGCCACCCAGCTGGAACCTTCTCAACTGAAACATGGTTTGGGAAGACCATGGTATGGTTCCTAAAGCTCTCCAGGCATTTTCTTTGGAGACCTGGGTATGCAGAAGTGTCCTGAGAGGCTGAATATTAAATCTCAGCTTTTGGCTAGGCTTGGAGGAGATGCTGGTCCCCTTCAGGCTTTGAGTAGCTCGGGAGGGTGCACTGGGGGCAGCTCGGCCCGTTGGCCAACTCACTGTGGTCACTTCATGCCAATGCTGGAGATGGATCCAAGGAAATCTCTCTCTTTCTTGCCTCCCTCCTTTTTAAAAATCTTTATCCCTGAAAGATTTTGCCCTCAATTCTTCCTGCTCAGGGAGCGATAATGCCAAGCTGTCCCTGATGAACAAGTACAAGGACAACATCATCGCCACCAGCCCTGTGGACTCGAACCACCAGCAGGCCACGCTGCTGTCCCACACCTCCAGCAGCCAGCGCAAGCGCATCAACAACAAGGCACGAGGTAGGATTCCCCCCGGGGTGGACAGGGTGCTCTGGGCTTCCGCCCATCCACAGCTCCGGCCACTCACCCTCTCCTGGGATGGAGAAATAGGGCCAGAACTGGATGAGAGCATGGACAGGAGGGTTTGGGTTGGGGGGAAGTGCAAAAATCGGTGTCTGCAAGGATGCTGATGATGTTGGGTGGGTTGGTTGCAAAGATGCAGAGGGTGTTTGCCATGGTAAATATTTTATGATATCAGCATGGCCATGGGGAAAAGTTGCAAGGTGATGGGAACTGTGGCTGGGGGCATGGCTGTGCGTGGTGGGAGGGAAGAAGATGCTGTCCCCGCTGTGCCCGGCAGACAGGGCTCCTGGTCTTCAAGGCGAAGCTCACCCTGAAGGGTTGATGTAGGATGTGGCTGCTTGGGGCGGTGTGGCGGTGGCCCTGCCGTGACCACACACGGTGTCCCCTGCAGCTGGCTCAGCGTTTCTCAACCCTGAGGGGGACTCGGGGACGGAGGCGGACACCGATCCCCAGCTGACCTTCTACACGGACCCCTCACGGAGCCGGAGGCGCAGCCGAGGTGAGTGTGGGCGGCGAGCTGTGGCCCCTCTTGCCTTGTTTACCTTCACCTCTCCAGGTTTGAGACTTTCCATCGGCAAAAGATGGAAACGCAGGCGCTATCCGGGCTGCCGCGGGCAGGCGCTGGTCCCTGCTCCCACAGCGGGCTGCTGCTGCTCTCAGGTGGAGTTTCTCAGCAGAGGATGAAATGCATTCTGATTTTTGCTGGAGGCTTCTGCTGGGCTTTGGTGTATATTAATGAGTAACACGCTTCAAAGGCTGGCCCGTGAGGTCCTGTGCCGCCGCTCGGCACGGCGGTGCCGCAGCTTCGCTCTGGCACCGTGCACGTACTGTATGTGCGATGGAGGATGGAGACAGGCTGGGTCCCTGGGCAGTGTCTCACCCCGCACCATCCCTTTGGGAGGTTTCCTCTGCTGGGGAAGAGAGTTTCTGTCTGTTTTGCCTCCTCCTCTGGACAGTGCCTTGTTTTTCTGGGAGTGGGAGCCTGGGAGCCGCCTCCTTCAGCCCCAGTGCCCGTGCCGTGTGCTGGGAGGGCAGTTCAGGATTTGTCTCCACGGGGGATAGCTCAGCCCCCAGCCAGCTTTTTCCACGCAGCTGCTTCAGCTGAGAGATGAAAAGTCAAAAGACCTGTGTGCCCTGAGTAGTTAGGGCTCTCCGGTGCTTTTTCAAAGGCATCCAGGAGGCTGTTGTCATGGCAAAATTAACCCAAGAGAAGTGCCAAGGAGAAAAAAGGGAGGAAAAAAAGAAGAAAGATGTTGCGTTTACCTTTCTTCTCCTCAGCATCCTTGCTCTACTTTCAAGTCCCGCTGCTGCAGAGGTCTCCATGTGCAGGGGTGCGGGAGAGCCCGTGCGGCGGGTACCCCAGCTGCAGCAGGCGGGACAGAGGCTGCCGCTGAGAAGGCTGCTTCGTGCTCTTGAAAATCCAAAGCATCTCCGCTTGATTGGATTGACGCTGGATTCCCAGGGAGCTGGGCAGGGTGTTTGCACCCTGAGATCCTCTGGCTGCACCCCAAAATCTTTTTGGGTCCCGTGGCTCTCAGGTTTGACTGTGCTTTTGTGTTTTGCAGTGGGCTCCCCCCGGAGCCCTGTGAACAAGACCACGCTGACCCTCATCAGCGTGACGAGCTGTGTCATCAGCCTGGTGTGCTCATCCCACATGAGCTGCCCCCTTGTCGTCAAGATCACCCTCCATGTCCCCGAGCACCTCATCGCTGACGGTGAGCACCCTGTGGTCCTACCCTCCCCAGTCTTCCCCCTCCTGCCCGGCTCTGTGAGCTGTAATGGAGGGGAGGAGAGAATGATGGAGAGGACAGATGCGGGATGGGTGCAGGACAGAGGGACAGGCGTGGGATGGAGGGTACAGGGTGGAGGGGACAGGCACAGGATGGAGATGGCTGTCATGGGACAGAGAGGATGGGTGCAGGGTGGAGGGGATGGGTGCAGGGTGGAGGAAGCCATCGTGGGATGGAATGGACAGGCATGGGATGGAGGGGGTGGGTGTGGAGAGGAGTGGACCATCATGGTATGGAAGACCTCAGTGTGGGAAGGGGGGATGGGTGTGGGATGGAGGTGGCCATTGTGGGACAGAAGGGACAGGCAGAGGATGGAGAGGGCTGTCACGGGGTGGAGGAGATAGGCATGGGGTGGAGGGGGCCATCACAGGGCAGAGGGGATGGGCATGGGACAGATGAGTTAATTGTGGAACAGAGGGGGCTGTTGTGGGACAGAGATCTAAGGAAGAAATTTTTGACAATGAGGGTGGTGAAAGCCTGGCCCAGGTTGCCCAGAGAGGTGGTAGATGCCCCATCCCTGGAAACACCCCAGGCCAGTTGGACGGGGCTCTGAGCAACCTGCTCGAGTTGAAGATGTCCCTGCTCACTGCAGGGGGGTTGGACTAGATGGCCTGTAAAGGTCCCTTCCCACCCAAACTGTTCTATGATTCTATGGTCTTGGGATGGAGGGGATGGGCAGGGGATGGAGGAGTCCGTCATGGGATGGAAGGGACCATCACGAGATGGTGGGGACAGTGATGGGCTGGAGGGATCCATCACAGGATGGAGGGGTCCATTATGGGATGCAGGAGACCATCATGGGATGAAGAGGACAGCAGCGGGTCGCCGCCGCTGACCCCCCTCTCGGTGGCAGGGAGCCGGTTCATCCTGCTGGAGGGGAGCCAGCTGGATGCCAGCGACTGGCTGAACCCGGCACAGGTCGTCCTCTTCTCCCAGCAAAACTCCAGCGGGCCCTGGGCCCTGGACCTCTGCGCCCGGCGCCTCCTCGACCCCTGCGAGCACCAGTGCGACCCCGAGACTGGTAGGTGGTCAGGCGGTTGGGGTGGGCTCGGGAGCTCACCGCTGCCTGCTCAAGCCGGCTTTGGTGGGAAGATGCTTTCTCGCCTTGCTGCGCGTGCGAGAGCGGAGCGGCCGGGTGCCCCGGGCGGCTGCAGGCTGGGTTCAGCAAGGATGCACGTGGAAAGCTTTGTCCTGCCATGTCCCTCGTGTCCCCCCCTCTCTCTGTAGGTGAGTGTCTCTGCTATGAAGGTTACATGAAGGACCCCGTGCATAAGCACCTCTGCATCCGTAACGAGTGGGGAACGAACCAGGGGTGAGTGCACCCACCACAGCGTGCCCAGGCTTGGACCGTCCTAGCACGAGCTGCGGGGCTTCAGCAGCAGCGTAGCAGGGCTGTGGCAAATCCTCTGGGGCGAAAGAGTTAGAGGCATCTCGGTGAATCCTCGGGGGTGGTGTAGAAGAAGCCGTTGTTAGGTTTCAGAGTAAACACCCCCTGGAGAAGATTGAGGCTGCTCCTCTTCCCTTCGCGGGCACTCTCCTTGGCGTCCTGCGCTCCGTGAGGCTTTTGGTTTGGGTGCGTGAGGCATCAGGGGAGGGCTGAGGTCGGGCTGCGATCCCCGGCGGAGGAGAGAGGCTGTGGGGTGGGGACGCCCCACTGACAATGGGGCAAATCAGATGCTTTGGTGCCGTGGCCCGAGGGAGCAGAGCAGTCGCCGTCTGCTCCACAGCTTTACAC
>NW_010547795.1:294-15558 GCF_000687285.1 Phaethon lepturus | reverse complement strand
GCCGGCTGGTGTTGGCTCTGTCAGACACAGGAGAACTTTCTAGCAGCTTCTTGCAGAAGCCATCTCTGTAGCCCCACGCCCCCAAAAACCTTGCCACGCAAACCCAACACAACTGCATTGGTCCATGAACAACAGAAATTCAGCTGGATGAGAAGTTTTGGTCCGAACACAGAAAAAAGACCTCAAATTTCTCAGGAAGCGCCTCTCGTCAGCGAAATGCCAGAGCCCGAGTACAATACTTCACAATTTGCAGGATTGGGACCGTGGAAAAGAGGACACTGCTGAAAACACAGGTGAGGTCTTAGCTTGGTACAATTTGCCAGCTGCCCCAAAGGGTTACTTTCACTTGCTTTAAGTGAAATTTGTAAGTCTGTGTAACTTTTTGTGCATTTCTCTTAGAGCTGGTCAAAAACTAATCTGCAAACCCACTTCTGTGCTTTAAAAAACATCATCTTGTTAAACATCAAACTTTTCTTCAGGAACCTATCAGTTTTGCTTAAGTATTATGATATTTTTGCATTTTTTAAAAAGAAACAAACTTGTTTTGGTGAATGCTAGTGTTTCTTCCTGAACTTTCCAAATGCATACCATCTAGACCAGTCTTAACCTAACCAGCCTGTACACCAGTTTTCCTGCTCTGAAATGGCCCCATGTCTTGGATGAGAATCAAATTTTTTTTAAAAGTTGGGGGGGGTTGCCATCAAATGTCAAATCCTTCTCAGAATGTTTGTTCTGAAAGACAATTTTTGTAGACCTGGACAAATGTCACTTTGCTACCATAGCTGTCACTGAAATCTTACTTGTCACAATAAAATTAATTAACACAAACCCAGGTAAATATCTGTAGCTCAGCAAAACTTCACATCTCCAATTGGAAATGAAGATGAAGGAAATCATTAGCAACTGATCTTACAAATAAAAAAAATACATCTGAGTCCTGCTCATTTTTCTCTAAGTAATTGTGCATCTCTTTCATCTGCTTCCTTTACTGGAGCAATGGAAATGGGGACAGAATTCAAGTCAACTAGAAATAGAAATAGAAAGAAATAGAAATAGATAGAAATAGAAATAGAAATAGAAATAGAAATAGAAATAGAAATAGAAATAGAAATAGAAATAGAAATAGAAATAGAAATAGAAATAGAAATAGAAATAGAAATAGAAATAGAAATAGAAATAGAAATAGAAATAGAAATAGAAATAGAAATAGAAATAGAAATAGAAATAGAAATAGAAATAGGAGAAGGAGAAATAAAAGTAGAGATAAAAGTAGAAATAGAAATAGAAAACAGAAAATAGAACCCTTTTTAAAAAAAATTTTACTTCAATGGTAAGCTCTTTTTGTAAAATGGTGGTCTAAAAATGGTATCAGTCACCAATCTGTTCTGCTATAAAAGTCCTTTGCCAGATTGATAAAAACTAATACCCTGCTTTCCGCAGTGAATGCTAACGCGACATCAGGCAAAAAGTACATATAAACCATTTTTTTTTAAATACTGAATTTTACACAACTGGAAAATTAACCTAGGTAAAAATTGTGAACACTAGATTTGCTTACTTCATTTGCTTTGTACATGATACTTCACTTAATTAAGGTTATTTTTTTTTTTTCCCAGTTTAGGGCTGTAACAAATACTGACCATTACTCTGTTTCCAAATTCAGGGCTCTGTTACAGGTGAACAACGTGAAGAACAGAGCCTTCATATGGCATCTATTTCAGTAGGAGGTTCTCGTACTCATGATAAAACCACTTTTCTCTACTTCGTAGTTCCAGAGATAAATCAGAACATCTTTAGAAATCCCCTGGAGTCACTAAATTTGCTTGCTTATACACCAGTAGGTCTCTACACAGAAAGTAACAGGTTGAATTACTGTTAAAATATGGAATTGTTTACGTACATTTTGCTAAATCCATGCAACAAATATGCAATGTAGTACAAAAAATAAACTTATGAGTTACGGATTTTTTACAAGATACCAAAATAAAAATCTTTTTCTTTGATGTTAATATTTATCTATCTAAATACAATTCAATACTACACAGTCACTGGCAATGCAATCCTCCCTTTCTTCACAGTAAAATATTATCCTTAGGTTGAATGCATTTATACAAGGGTACCTTTACGTTAACTGCATGTTACTGTTGTTGTATAGACGGTGGCAGGCAATATCCAGGTGGCTCTGCAGTTCTGAAAGAACGGTTGGCCTATCTTGGAAAAAAATGATTTAAGAATCATGATTAAAGTGATACTGTGTTATTCAGTCATGCCTGAAGACCTCATTAAATCAAAGTTCCCAGTGACATCAATGGCTATCTTGTCTGAGCAAGGACTGATCAACAACTGCAGGATACTAGACCTGGAAGATCATGATCTGCATGTGGCCTGACACAAATTAGCTTGTTGCCAGCTATGACTGGACCTCATCTACAGTTTGCAAAAAGAATCTCCTGCATTTTAAGGTTTAGTATTTATAGGTTTTTACTGTGCATATGGCTTATTTTCACGCAAGTGGAAAACACTGTGGTTTTGTGGTTGGTGGCTAGGATTTTGCGGCTTTATTGTATTTGTTTTAATACAGGAAAACTCCTAGAGCATATTTGCTTTGTGACATAATGTCTTTATTATGTCTTGCAGAAATAATTGACTCAAATCAAGTTACTATATACTATATCTATAGGTTAATTAGAAGTTTAAGTTGCAACAAATAAAACACATTATTGACTTTTAAATCTTCAATCGAATAAATATTTACAGCTGCAATTTGCCAAAATTATTTACCTTTCAATAACGGATCACAAAGAGACTATGCACTACAGATTCAACTGAATGCCTTGGCCATCAGCAAACAAATTACAAACAGAAGAAAAAAATAAGTGTTCCGGCTATCATTACAGTCTATAAATAACTGATGTGGTTCTCCTTTAAAGATGTGTGATCTTCTACATTAGTAGACTTTTTCAATGCATAATTGACCTTGAGATGGAGAATAACCTCGTAGTAGAGTGGCTTTTCTTTTAGGGAACAATAAGTATAGATATTAGAGGATGTGCTTGTTGTCAATGATCATTGCTGAAATCTGCCTATACCACACCGGGACAATCAATTTTGTAAATGATTGCAATAATCAAGGAAATTGCCTAATTTATAAATCCTGGCATACAGCATTTTAATGGATTCCTACATTTTAATGCTGATGCTTTCAAAGCCAAATGAATTGTTGTCCAAGCTGTCACTACACAAAATGATAAAAACATTCAGTCTTGTGGGTAACTACATCTCATGGATATTCAGACCATCAGGTACATAATCACTCATTAGTGAATTCTGTGATAGTTTCCAGTTACAAGCCAACAGCAAGAAGCCACAGTTTCCTTGTGAAAAAGCCTTGTCTGTAACTGAGAACTAAAAGTAGTCAGGTATTACTGAACCAATACATTAAAAAAACTCCCAGCCTTCTTTTTCCAGGTAAGAGAGCACCTTTCTTCTTTTTTTCTTTTTTTTTTCCCCCCCTACATAAAAAAGAATGATCTTATTTCTGGAACTAAGGGGCAAGCCGAACAACTTTTTGACTATGAACCACATCAGTGCAGGCACCATTCGTATGGAAGGAGAAGAAATACAGGGCTTGGTGCCATGGCTGTTGCTGGTGGGTAATTCTACCTAATCCACCCTCCGACTTGCTCTCCGCCGACGCAGTTATACATGGATTGCTGTTCTCAGTTAAACCTTAGCAATTGATTTCAGCCAATAGTGGGCTGCCACTACTTTACTTACTGCTCAATCTCACTAACCTGACATTTATGGTGTACTGATTGGCCTCTGTCAGTGGTGGTGGTTGTAAATTCACTTTGAAAAGCTTTGTGTTAACAGCCTTCAACCAGGCTCTGAGACGAGCACGAGCAGGCAAGCTGACAATTGCTCGACCTCCTGCCCTTATTACAGTGAGTAAATCAGGCTTTGAGCCATTAGGCTGGAGCCTGAGGCCTACACAAAAAGGATTGACATGACTAAAGGTCAACCTCTGTCACACATGTGTAACAATTTGGATAATGGAATTCTGCAACTTATCTGAAAAAGGTGCCAAATGCGTGGAAGTATACCCTGGGATGAATTGTCCAGCTTTTATGTTAAGCGGTTACTTAAAAGTCAGCATTTTAAAGTCCATGCATGTTGACACCATGAAACCTGGAGGACCAAAACACATAAAGCAGTGATAGAGACAAGTTCTGCAAAATACTGAACGTCACCACCACCCTGAAAAGTGTATGCTGCAGTTTTGGCTTATCGAATCTATAACTAAAATATTATTTGCATCAGGTGCGCAACACATTTTGGATAGCCATGTATCTCATTAAATACTGGCTTTATTCACCCACTTTGAATCAAAAGTCAATAGAAATAATTCATTGTTCATGGTATCATAAATTAAGAACAATTTCAAGCTTTACAAACTAGGTTTCATCCAACAGTGGAAATTGTTTTTACTACCTAATAAAAAAAAAAAGTCAAGTGTTTCCATAACACTGGCGATTGGATCACTTTTCAGCAATACAGAAATGCAGTGGTCAAATAAGGGCAGAAATGAGCTTTTGTATTTATTTGGGTTCCATTTCTGTATTTTTGCATATTACGTTATAGAAGCTCCAAGGTGAGATTGTGTGCCATGGAAAAACAGACAGTCCCTGCATGATCTGGCAATTTAGAATTTTTTTTTTTTTTCTGGGAATAGTGTGTGTCTGGACATTTGCATGTTCCATGTAGTCCACGGAATTATTTTTTTCAGTAACATTGTTGAGATTCTGGGGCCGTATCCAACTCTGCACCAAAGTTTATTACAAACTTCACTTTGTTAAAAAGGAAGAGAATCAGTCCCTGTTCCAAATTAGATTTATTTTGTTGCATTTGCACTTTAGTTTATTTATTTGCTCAGGCATACAAGAGATACTGTGTGTACATGGAATAAACATACAGAAGACACAGAGATACATGAGGAAAAGGCGTGAAAAAGTCTTACAAAAATCACAGTTTCTAAAAGAAACATCAAGATTTACTTTAGCTTTTCTAAGAATAAAAATTATTAAACACAAAGCAGCTTTTATATTTGGGATCAAGCTAACTTTATATTGCCCCTAAGTAAGGAGTTTGTAACTTACAAAAGTTATCTGGAAAAATGTGATACTAAGTGATCCAGAAATACTAATGTTAGCAAGCCGCTTTATAGCGGCTTAGAGCAATTTTCTTCTAAAGTACATAAATTAAAGAAGCCGTGGCACTGAATGTGCTTTTACTGAACTTTCAGCTTAGCAAACTACTGAACACAACATTAGGAATATTTCCAATAAGCAGTACATGAACTTCAATTCCACGTAAAAGTAAAAATTACTATGTTTTTTTAATAGAAAATAAACACATGGGTGGTACACCATAAAAAATACTCAGAAAAGGCAAAAGAAAACAACAGAATGGCATCAGCTGTTACTTTGCATAATTCAAGATATGATAGTAATATAGCTAAGAGTGTTTTTCAAGACAAAATTACTTGAATTTCATGAACATGACATATTTGAAACAGGGCTGACAAGCAGTCTAGAATAGTAGATGATGGATTGCTGAGAAACATAATTTTCACTTTAATAGAACTACAGCATGCACATAATTCTATCCCCCAGTGCTTTACTGTAACAGGGAATTTAGTCCAAAACTCCAGCCTTGAGAATCTGAATACAAATCTATCACCATAACCAGAATGAGTGCTTCATTTGAAAGGTAAAGATTCTCTCTGCATATTAATTTGTACAGAAATGTACAGTCCCACTGCATGGACTCTGGCCAGCTTGCGTCCCAGCAAAATGCCTGATGCCTGTTCTTGGTCCAGATTAAGTCAAAGGCAGTGTTTTCTTTGACTTCGGTTGAGGCACAAAAAGGCCGGTAAGTATCCAATTGTACTTTATTAACATGCACACTTTCTAGTAGTGCCAGTTAATCCTGTCCATTTAAAGGGAAAACCAGTAACACAGGTTTAGTATTTTGTAATTACTAAAGAACGACCTGCTATGTATATATTTTGCCCATCCCTGTAAAAAAAAAAAAAAAAAAACTATGAAAAAATATTTCTTCCAGAAAAGCAAAACTTAAATTAACTCAAGTTAAAATAAAGTGAAATAATATATTTGACATTCTTGGGCTATTCCAAGAAAAAAAGAAAAATTGACCTCTGACAAAAAAAAAATCAAGGAAGACAGCAAACTCTTTATCAGGCAAATAAAGAAATGGAAACTGTAAGATTTTATCCTTTGATATGTCTGGCAGTAAAAGTTTTTTCATCTAAGCTACATTTGCAGGGGAAAAGACCATTTCAGATTTAGCTATTTCCAGAGTTCACAGTTGAAAGTTTGGAGCCTGAAAAACTTTGACTACTAAAAGGTATAAGCCTTTTAAACTTCTGTATTTTATTCTAACAGAATTTAAGTGTATATCCTTAAATCCAGAATTTAAGTGTACATTCCTTAAGTCTACTCTTATTAAATTTTGATGTTAAACAGAAAGAGGAAACCATGTGCAACTAGATTAATTTATCTCCAGGGAGTAAGGACACATTAATAATTGAGATAATGTTTTCATATATGTTGGAATCAAGTGTGCCTTTTCACTTCTTTATTAGAAAACACATTAGGGGAAAATTATCTCATTCTCATCAGTAAGACCTAATTGCTGAGAAAGTCTCTGTTTTCTTTGCAATAACAAAAGGATTGTTCTCATTACACCAAAAAGAAAAAAGAAAAGAAAAAAGAAAAAAAAAAAAAGATCAGAAATATTATCAAGCAGTGCTGGAAGAAATGCCTGTATGACCAAAGAGAGTGTTTACTTAATACACCCAGTCCTGTTTTCGTTTTAAACAAATCAGAGTTTATTGTATTTTTATAAAATACAAGCAAACTCTGGATTGAAGTGCGCCAAAGGGAAAAAAAAAGAACTACAACTAAAAATGACTAATATTTTTGGCTTTCTGAAGGTCTGATCTTTCTGTAAGTTATAAAAATTATCTTGGCTGATTGCAAGAGAACTCTATAATTTCCCATGAACACCCATAGGTGTCAAGGCCTGTTGTGAGGTAATGGAATGGTATGTAATTTACTCTGAATCACTGTACATTATGCTGTATGGATTACATACAAAGCAAACATTGAGTGCATGGTGGGAACACTCATGCAGACAGACTGAACCGTATTTCCATAGCGTTGAACTATACATCAAACGCAGTGCTTCTGATGTTTCCCACAACAAAGATAACAAAAAAAGCCACCAAGTCAGTAACTATGCTTAAAAGTCTTTGCAAAAGCCCTTCTATTTAACTGGTGTACACCAAAAACAAAGAACTGTAAACAAAAATTAGTATCTATCAACTTTACTTTGCCATGTTGAGAAAAAAAGTATTAGCATGCTATTTACAGTACTAAGAAAGAGAAGTTCTGTCTATAAGGTCCATCAAGACCTAATGATGAATAACTCATCTGTGGACATACTTGTGTTTGCAGCTATCTTGAAAAGATCAGTGAAAGAGAATTGACTAAAGCCACAACTTTATAGAGACAATGGTGAGACATCCCTTTAACATTTACAGTTATTTAATCCACACCCCTATACCATATAGACTAAAAGAATACAGATTATTCAGATGCATACTTTCAGTTGCTTTTATTTATTTTCACAGATAATCTCTGTAAAATCACATACACTTTGTGATTACTTTCTTTTGCTCTACTTTTTCTTTTTTAAACATTAGTCCTCTGATAGATAAAACATACTAAATTGAAAGTCAAAACAAATGAGAAATGGCCAAAACTTTTAGCCAGAGCTTAGAGCATGTGATTTTCTGCTAACAATTTTTGCCATTAACAGAAATAATCTGAGACTGTGAGCTGCCCACAATACCTCCCCTCAAAAAACCTAAATTTTATTATTATTTTTAAGATAATTCACTTAAAATACATACATTCTTTTTGCTAATCAACAGGAAATCTGTGTTGTATGTTATGAACAGAAGAGCAAGTCCACACAAAAACTGAGCTGACACCCATCAATGGTCTGAATCTGGCACATAAATCAGTACTATTTCTTATTTGTTCTTAACATCTTTTTCTTCTTTGCTTTTGGCTTTCCCCTCAACAGCTTTCTTTTTTTTCATTGCTTTAAAATAATTTTTAAGTTAATTAGAAATTAAGTTAAAAAATTCTTGCCCATTTGAAAAAGGTATTATCAATATTTACAATGTAACTTGTGTAAAACTGATTCATAATTAAAAGCATTAAATTGATAATGTAAATATTTAAGGATAATGGGAAATTCTCTAACTCCATTTATTTTAGCTAAATTTCAATGTTTTATGTAACTTTATGATCTGATAAGCTTATTTTATTATTTTATATTCTGTTAATTAGCATAGTCTAAACCACAAAAACCCTCTTAACAATGAAAGTAAAGTCTCCAACATCATTACAGAGTGTTCCATTAAAAAAAAATTGATTAATGACATATTCCAAAATGCTCTCATTATAATCCCTGGGCTTTGGTAGGAACAGGCTTAAGTCCGATTTATTAATATCCGCTACGCAAGAGAAATTCCATCGCCACTGAAGGCAACAACAAAACTCCCAATGACTGCAAGTCATCCGGTTTTACCGAGTACATTTAGGTGTGTTCTGAGACTGATCTTTTACTCTTTAATGTGAAAATCTCCCTCTTGCCACAATGACTCTTTTGGGTAAATGCTTTGAGACAAAGACCCTGCTGTGTTATTTACTATATAGTTATTTACTATTTGTTTGTGTATAGGAAATGCAAAGGAGCTCCTCCTCACCGAAGGAAGTCACACATATTAGATAGTATGCAAAAACAGAACATAATGATTAAAAAAGGTAACCATCAGTCCCAAAGAGCTGACAACCTAAGTATTCACAGGTTTTCTGTGAGTAAGCGCTGTACACAACATGCTGGCTCCACAACACCAAATATCTTTTAAAAATTCATTCACTTCTCCCGTATAGCCACTGAAGACAGCAATAACACCCTTTGCATCTTCACGGACTCCTTGTCAGGTTTCTAACCAGCAAGCACATCCCCTTACATTCTGAAGATTCGGATTTGGTCTAGATGAGTAAATAACCACCTGCGGATCTACGGGCATGTTTCTACTGACTCTCTTGAGGTGAGCAGAAGCTGCAGCTACAGAAGACTAAGCAGAACTAGGAAATGACACCTTCCAGCAACAAAGCAAAGAAGAAATGAACGGCATAAGACTAGGCAGATGGTAGGCTGTTTCTGTAAATAAGAAGTACTGACACACACAGGGATTATAAGTGTTGCCTACTAATTATTAGATCTGAGTGTAAAATGAGCATGTGCTGTCTTTTCTTTCTAAATTAACTTACCACAAGATGCTGTTGTTAGCATCTGCGTACAAACGATACCTAAGCACAAGCCTCCAGTGCTTCACTGGAGGGAATGTGTACGGTCACGAACAGTAACAGCCCTGGACGTCCCTGTACGACCAAAGGAATACAACAGCGGGTTTGTGATCTCTTCTGCTAAACCACAGTCAGCATTCAGTGCAAACTAAACCATGCTATCACAGCCTGGATGTTTTTATGTCAATTGTTACTGCTACCCGCTCTAAGATGGTGACAAATACAAAAAAAAGAAAAAAAAAAAGAAAAAAAAAAAAGAACATCTCCAGATAGCTGGAAGTGGCTTTCACGTAAATGCACAAAAGCGTCATTAGGGGAATGCACGGTCAGTGCAGGACCAGAGCTGAACGAAATGGGGAGCGAACGCTAATACCTTCACTATCTAAACAGCAGGGCTGTGGAACAGGCTCCCGCCCTTGTTTCAGCAGCTTTCCTGGACTGCCTGTGGGCCACAGCGACGGTGCCACGCGCCATCACAACCTGCACGTGCCGCTCAGACGAAGACGATACAGCCGGTACTGTGACCTGAGAGCTCCATCAGCTCTTGTTTCTCAGGTCAAGATGCAAAGAGCACCGTGTGTGGTAGCCTTCAGCCTTCTCTGGCCGAGTCTCTCTATTCTGCATCACAGTAACCCACTCTTCCTATGCAAACCGGTCGGGGGTCCGAGGTGTCCGCTGCATTTCTGGCTACCTCCAGTGCATCAAGGCTTTTGCTTGTGCTGGCTACATTTTCAAATCTGCTGGGTTGGCTTACTTAAATTGTGGTGGTGTTTTTTTTTTCCCCCCCGTGGCTAGTGAACAGTGCTAATACTACATACCCTTACACTCAATGTCTACTTCAAAACAACCAAATTTGACAAGGAAAGGTAGATGATGACTTACTTCCCAGAGATGCTGAGTGTTCCTGATGGCTCCTGCTTGAACCTTCTCCGGCAAGAGCAGGATTCCCTGGAAGGGCCCAATCCAGGTGCCCTGCTGGATCCGCTGCGCCGCACAGATGCCGTAGGCCAGGCCAGGCACGGTGCTGGTGCACAGACACACTTCCCGGGGCAGGTCCCGGAGCCACTCTGGGATCTCGGGTGGAGGAGCTGCTGCGGCAGCACTGCTGGTGCCCACCAAACGGCGCAGGGAGTGGAGGGGCCCATGCATGGGGCACTCACCGTTGCGGTTGTCGGCACACATGTCACATCCTGTGGGGCAGAGAGGGACAAACGCTATCAATACTGTGCTGCTGGCCATCGCCGTGACCGCTGCCACGGGGAGGATCATGAAGAACCCCCCACTTCTCCTGCCGTTCCGCAGCAGCTCAGTACTCGTACATGCCGCACTCTTTTGTACGTTGCTTCGGACAGTTTTCCTTAATCTCCTAAATCAGAAATCCCAAAGGCTGAGCAGAAACCCTGCAGACATTTTGCAAGCCTGGTGTGTTCGCAGACCTGCCAAGACTCATCTGTTTTAACACAGTTTTTTAAGGTTCATTTTTTGACTAATGGAAATAGCCCATTTAAACTATCCCAGTCTGTTTCAGTGACACATTTCAAAACACAGTCGTAACGCCTTAGAAGTCCCCCTCATTTGCCTTACCACAGCTCAGCCCAAGGTTTTAATTGGAACAGGATTTAATTTCATCGTCATTTCAAATGAACATTCGCTCTACTTTTTATATTAACATGTGTGTGCATGCCTGTCTGTTTAGAAAATAAAATAAATAAAACAGAACCTCATGAATGACAAATTAGCGCATGCATGGACATTTGCTTTCTTATAGCCGAGTCTAATCCTTAAATTGAAATTATGCAGCAAATATTACTGATTCCTAGCACATGTTCGAAAATTTTTATTGAATGCAAGTTGTTTGCCTGTTACATGTAGCTGCAGCTAAGAACAAAAACAGCATGTCTGGTTTCGGGAACAGCTCCCATGAAAAAGACCAGTTTGTAAAAATGTTAATTTAATAAGCTTTTAATAACGGATGATGTTTCTCTATTTTGGGAAGATCCTACTGCGATTTTTCTTTTTTGAGCAAAGAAAATTTTGCTTAAATGTTTCCACTGCACACTATTGCACATGCCATGAATGTACAACTTCCAAGAAAGTGTTTCATGCTCAGGAAATCCATTTCTCTGGAGGTATGCTGGGTTAACATAACTATAAAATTATTGAAATAGGTTACCGTCTTCTGCACATTTCACTTTTGTAGCACAGCAAAGCTTTTCAAATAAATTTATTCCAGAAACACAAAGAAGAAACGATAACTATGCCATAGTACTCATGTAGTAAGTCCTGGATCTTTCCCCTAATAATTTTATACAATCTACATCCATTCTTATAAAAATAAAGCACAGTATTCACTACAGAAGCTGGAGCTTCTTGATCTAAGCCACTGATTTAGACTTGCTAGATTGCCTGTAACCACAGCTTCAATTCTCAGGGGGACTGACTCAGCTGTTCTTCTTTCCGAGGTGGATACACTATATATTATGTAGGCCTCTTTCCTACAGACCCATGAAAGGAAAACCTTCCTCTCTGTTTGGTAGAAGCTGCTAGAGGATCATAAAAGCCGCATTTTCGAAATACGGTGTCTATTTGCATTCTCCAATTTTAGACACACTTTCTAAGCACTATTTCCTGTCATCCTCTTTTAAATCGTACCACGCAAAAACAACACATTCAGCAATATGGAAATATTTGAAGGTTACATGCGGAAGCTGATTTCGCTCGAAATCGTTGTAGCTTTGAGTCTTGCAGGAAATGCAGGTGTGCCTACTCGGTGCTCCTCCGTTCAAGTTCTCTACCCGTAACATCGATTACTGATCTCAGCAGAAAACGAGCAAGCTCCGAGTTGTGCGTTACTCTGACTGGTGCCCCTCCAGAAAGTGGACTGCGTATGGAACTCGCCATCCCTAACATGTCACACGGCGTAAGGGCAGGAAGGCAGGAGGGAAGAAGAGCCCTCGCCGGCACTTCAGCACACCAGAGTTGCTACAGGACAAACCCCCTGGTGGGGACTGTGCTTATATTGGCAAAAAAAAATGCCTTTTGGCTGGACGGTTAAAGCCTTTCCTTAGCAATATAATCCCTGTCGCAAAACGTCTCTTTTGTTGGGTTAAGCCGCAACTGCAGAGGGGTTTTGCTCGCTCAGCCACATCAATTAGAGGTGGCTGGAGGATGAGATTTGCAGGACCCCAGGGAAATGGGTTCTGGCTAGTCCTGAGAGAAGATTATTATGCAGCAAATATTCCTACAGCCATTCCCAGGCATGATGAATAAAAGTCAGCAAGTACATGCCCCGTTGGGCTTTTGTTGTTGTTGTTGTTGTTGTTTCCACAGCTAGTTTGGAAAGTGAGGTATCACCACAACATCTTTTCTTTCCTCTTTGAATCCACAAGAAACCCTGTGTTTTTGGCATATGCAAAGATCTCAGGGGCTACGTTGGAGTTTGGCATTGGAGATGATACAGGAAAAGACCTCAAATTGGAAAAAAAAAAACAAAACAAAAACAAAAACAAAACAAAACAAAACCAAAAAAAAAAAAACAAAACAAACGGGTTGATATGTGGTGTTTAAGCAAATCCAGCATCTTACCATGCAAATTAGAAAGAAAACATCTGACAGGAAAACTGAGGGCTTGAAGAGAGGATGTCTAACCATGATGTCAATTAGTACCCAGGGCAGGCCCTTGAATCTGACATGTTTGCACTGTTTGACCATCTTCTGGATGCCTAACTCTCCTCCCAGCTACCTGATTATTAATGGCTTTCTTGGAGACGCTGTGTCTCTGTAGCAACTTACATGCTAAGGCATCCTCATGACACCACTTGGGCAATTTCAGTGCTGATTTCCTGCATCCTGCCAGCAGACATCCATAACTTTTCATGCACACAACTTTCAGTACATGCTTAGAACAAGGATTTCTTCATTTTGTCCTGACAGTATGAGTGCATGAGCGTGGATAAAACATTTTTTTTCTACCTTTTCAAGGAAAAGAAATTAAGAAATTGGTGAGGAGTATAAACGAACCCTGTGTTACTGTCATTTACCCTAGCAGAAAGTCACACATGGTGATATTTATTTTCCACCATCCAAAAGCACTGGTGATGTCTTAATGCTTGGCAGCGGCAGTATCTGATCTCCTGCTGTGTTCCTTTCCCTTTGTCCTGCCAAAGCTGAAAATTTGGAAAATGGGACATCTTCTGAAACCGTTTTGGCTTATGGCTTGTTGATGAGAGGGAAGGAGTCTGTCTTTAATACTAAGCAGCACTGAAATTCTTCTTAGTCGCATGCTTTATACATCTCTCTATAGTTTGCATACCATTCTACAAATAAAATTTTAAAAATTTCTCATAAATGTTACAAGGAGTGGAAGCCCTACTAGACATATTTTACCATGCCTTGATTAAAAAGCTACCATGCACCTTTTCCTCTTCCATGAGTAACTTTTGTATAAGGATACATGGAAGGCTTCGACCCAAGCACACTTCCAACAATGTTATACCACGCGATTAAGGACAGTTACGGTAAGTACTGGATCCCTCTGCCTCACCGGACAAGGGAAGGAAATCCTTAACATCAGATAGGGGAAAAAAGGGAGAACTTCAAGACTTGCATACTACGCTCCCTGACAGAAAGGATCAACAGCACCATCGTCACAGGTAGTGCAAAGAAGGATGTGATACAGTGCACCAACTTACTAATTAATACATGGAAAAGAAGGGTTTTTGTGAGAGCGAGAGTGCTGTGGTCCACTGACATCACTAGAGTCTCCAAACGGGATGGCAACTGTTGAGACCCACACAGGTGTGGGAAGTTCACATGAAAGGGATGTGGTGGTACAGGTGTGAGCTTTCTGGAGGAGTGCCACCCAGGGCAGCAAGGAGAGCCATGCCTCCTGTTCTGGCCTCAGAGAGCAGCTGTGTAAGTACAGGCCTCCTCCACTGACTGCTGAAATTAATACTTCCACCAGCTCTAATAGCATCAGTCAAGCCCCAACTCAAGACAAGAAGCAGCAAGAAATGTGAGAGAATTGAGGGATTTGCTGAAAATGGGAAAAGCAAGAAGGACTGCAGCTGGAGCAGAGCGTCTCCTGACAAAATCAGGAGACATAGAAGGTAAGGTCACTGGAAATGCTCCATTGCAGGCCCTGATGCAGCCAGCCTCCTTGGAAGGAGACCAGTTTCTCTCTTTATACCTTCATGCTCTGTAGATGGGAGGGCTAAGGCAAGGAAGAAGCAAGAAAAAAGATTAAACGATTTCATAGTGGAGCTGTTTGATATGGCTCTTTTGGGAGGAGTGTAATATGTTATCGTTTATTTGCCTCCATAAAAATGAGCACAGTGTAATGCCAGCACTGTAACTCCATGTGAGTACACTTAAAAGTACTAAACATAAGCAAAAGGGAAAGGACACATCATTGCCCCTCAAATATCATTCTAAACACTCTCCAGCCTAAATAACACCACTGCTGCATCTTTTAAAGGAAATCTGAGAGAAGAAAGCTTTTGACAGCAAAAGGTAGGGTCCAACATAACGTTTTAACCAGGAAACCAGCTGTAACAATAAACGAAAGAAATGCATTTTTGTCTCAGCAATAATATGCTTCAAAGGTGCAGTTATCCTGGATACCTGCAGCTTGCTGGTATTAAAGAAGGGTGGCCTCTGACCCTCTGCTTCATAATTCACTGCAAGCATGCAGGTATCCGGTGTAAGTGGCCATCATTTCACACGGTATTACTCACTTGCAAGTATAAATCACTGCGGCTGGCCCTGCGTCCCTGGCTGGGCCGGGGTACCCAGCTAG
>NW_010547795.1:0-263 GCF_000687285.1 Phaethon lepturus | reverse complement strand
GGGTGGGGCTGGCGGAGACAGTACCCTCTCGTTTCCTGAGGGCCGACGCTTTCCCGGGAACCACGGGTTCCTGGTGCCTCAGTTTCCCCATCGACGAGCTGACGTTAATCTCTTTTTTGCAAAAATAATTGCGGTTTCTCGCAGACCTGCCTGACTCGAAGCGGGCTTTCGGAGGCGGGGCGGGGCGAACGACACGGGTGCACTTTTCCCCTCGGGTTCCTTTTATCTATTTGTTCACTTATTCTTAATGCTCTCTAGGGAGA
>NW_010547794.1:0-39801 GCF_000687285.1 Phaethon lepturus | reverse complement strand
GTCCTTTTCTGCCAGGCAGCTCTCCAGCCATAAAACAATAGAGATAGCAAAGAACAATTCAAGAAATATGCATAAGGCCTTTAAAAAAAAAAAAAAAAATCAGAATTGATGGCATTTCTCAAATACGTTTGCAATTTATTTGCAGCAACTGCAATTGAAAAAGTTAAATCTAAATCAAGTTGTTGCATTGTTTTTATAGGATCTCCTCCTGGCTTGGATAAGAAGAGGAAAGAAGAAATACCAACCAAGTTAAGATAAAGCCAGTCAACTTCTAATACAGAAACACTCCTTCCAAAAATCTAATCTAATCTAAGCATAAATGATTTCAGAAACAGATATTTCTAATAAAGCAGATCAACTGTGCACTGCATTTGAAAAGTCACTAGAGAGCACTACAGAACAATTAATGCACATTCTTAAGTATTTGGAGACGTTAATTATTAATCTATAGGATAAACTAAGAAGCTGCATTTTTCTAAAACAAAAAATATTATCTAGTCCTATCTTTAAAAATCACTCAATTTTTACACTAGCTCTTAAATCAACTTAGCATCAAATTCTTATATTTCACCCTCTATCAACTATTAAATTCACCTTTTCAGAGTACTATTTTATTACAAATAAATGACATTGTGAAAATGTATGTATATTGCTCTGGATCACATGACTACATTAAGAAAAATGCTGCAGTTAGAGAACATAAATACAGAATACCTTTTAAAATACTACTCAAGATTTCTAAACCTCTTTTTGGGATGGACTGAGTGGCAGATGGGAAGGTAATTTAAAGAAGATCACCTAAAGCCTTCTCTGAATAGTCCTTGCGTTTCAGAAGAAATCTAAATCCTCCCTTTACAGTAATTTTAAAGGAGAGCTATAAAACCATTAAGTTCAGCGATGCTGTCTGCAGGACAGAATCACTTAGCATTGGGTGCACATATAAGCCAAAGTTAAAAACAACTACAAAGACCCATCTGAGGCCCTCCTACCTTCCAATAAACTAAAATTCACTCTCCAACTTATTATACCACTTATGTTTCAATCCTGGGTAGCCCCTGCCTCAGAAACTGAGTGACATTATCCGTATCAGATGATCACGTGACACAGAATTTAGCAACAACATACTGAAAACACAGTATAACATCCCTATATTTGCAGAACAGAAAGGTAACGAAATTACAAGAGCTTCCCTTTATCAGTGATGATGAACAAAAGATTAATGCAATCTACTGCATCACTGCAGGAATGAATAGTCTGTTAATGGGAAAGGATTAAGAGGTCTCTAGCCCTTCTGGATTTACTAATCCATCAAAATAAACCCTTGTCTGTGATGGAAAAAAAAAAAGAAAAGAAAAAACATTGCTGGCTTTAAAATAAGAAATAACTTCTAGTCTGCTCGTACTACCATCCTAAAAAGCTCAGTCAACTCATGGAGCATTTTGGCAGGGCATTCTGACTTTAATACTATTCCTGGACTGATAAATAGTGTGTGTGTGTGTGTACAGATATGTGTGCTTGTGTGTATATATATTTTTTTTTTAAATATATCTAGTTTCCTCCTTATACCAGTGTTTACAAGTGTTAAGAAACTAAGGATTTGCATTTACTTTTTGAAATAAAATATAGTATTTCACTAGTATTTTGCCCACAAACACATCTTCTGAGTTTCCCTGGTTAACTAATTTGACATGTAGCTTTGGTTATTCATTACCTGGTAATCTCATCATCTCCAAGCATTCCCTTAGGAATAGGTGAATATCGCCCTGGTGATGCTGGTGGCAACGACTGTCCCAAGTAGGCAGATGGAGTGATATGATTATCCACTGGCTGAGAATAAGCTTCAAAAAGGAAAAAAAAATTAAAACAAAATAAGCATTAAGACAATGAGGAAAAAGAGTTGGAGGAACTGAAACAAAGTATTATAAGGAGTGACCTCTTCTAAAAACAAAATATAACAGTTCACACAAAACATAATAAATATCATCATTCTAAAATACTATGTCACCTCTACACATTCTCAGTTCTCACACTTTAAGTCACAAATTTTTCAGTTTGATTGTGTCTCAAAAAAAATGTTTTTTTAGAAACAGGCACTTGTGGATAGTTGAAGCCCATGAGGACAGTCTGGAGATCTATCTGTTTTTTGAAGTTGTCTTCGACTTGACCAAAGTCAATTAAGAATTTCAGTTTGTTAAAAATCACTATGTTGGAGCAACAGTGAAAAGTAACACATTTTCATGTTACACTTCTTCCCAACTGCCTACCTCTTTCTTTTCAATGCTTTGGTGCAAAGCATGCTAGCATCTCCAGAATACTCCAGGTCATTCTGACTACCAGGTCTGAAGAGGAAGGGATGTTACATGTCTTAGACACTGAACAAAACCATCTTTAATAGCATAGGTGCTGGTAGTGATGCTAGTACGTGCTCAGCCAACAGCACACATCAAGAAACAAAGGTAGGATTATTCCACCTCCTACTTTTCAGGATAAGATGTATCAATTTACTGAGAGGAATAAACAATCTAGTGCAAAAAATTTCAACTGTACTGCAAGGGTCAGTTGCCTTATTCACAGATTCATTGATTAAAACTAGAAAGGAGTATTAAAAGGATTTAGTTTAACCTCTTGCAAAACAGGCCATGAATCTGTGCATGAAGTGCGTATGTCTTACCTGAACCATAACACACATACTAGAAAAATCGAGTATCTTAATGATGGAAAATATTCTACAATTCCAGGAGAAATGTTCTAATAAATAATTAAAAGGGTACATTATATTTCCAAGTTAGGCATATCAATTTTAAGCATCCATTCACCAGGCATAGTCATACCCACTGTCTCCTACTACACTGCATATTCTCCAACTGAGTATCTTTTTCCTGGTGGAGGTGCTTCAAGCTTTGAGGCTTAAACATGGAGGGTGGGGACACTTGAAGATTCAACATTACTAAAGTTGCCAGACTCTCTCTGCTTTTACTCACTTGCTGTATCTGATGTGATGCCTGACCTTTTGAGGATTTACACTAAAACCAAAGCTTTTTAACTGAATAGACATGACACAGACTGCAGAAGTAACCTGTATATTCTCCTTTTTTGTTTTCCTTTTTAGATCACTGGTAGAACATTTTGATCACATAGAAACTTCATCAAAAGTATTTTTATATGAGAGATTTGCTAAATAGCCAGCTTTCAATCCAGCATCCAATCTGTGCTGGATTTATTCTGTATTATTCTAGATTCCTAGTAAACCTGTGTGCAGTAAATTCAGTACATGGAGAATGTATCACATCAACATTGTCTTACCCTGATCAAAGGTCTAACAAAAGAAGTACCAAGCCAGATAGGTAACCACCTATAGTACCTTAACACCTGGCATATGACATCTGGTATCAGACCTGATTAGCCAGATAGCTTCTGATTCATTAGAGCTTTGTCACAATATTAGAGTTCTTTCAGTTTTCTAGAATGTGTTTCAGCAAGCGTTAAAATCCACTATTAACAGCTTAGGTAGTTTAAAAGCACTAGCTGGTGAAGTATTCAAGTGTGTTATTCAGAGACACCAGCACACAGTGAGTTGCATGCTGTAGTGTGGGACTCTGCAGAACTCCTGGAAATTGCAACTCTGGATTCACTAGTGGTTTCAGCAAAAATCAGAACCCGAGTGCAAGAAGTAGCCTGTCTTCCTTATACAACACAGACGAAAGGAAGCTTCCTCAAGTTAGCTTCATGAGGTCTACAGCAAAGAGAACACCCAAGTGATCAGCAAAAACATTCATATTTGAGAATTCCCTAATTAGCTAGGAGCTGTTTAAGACACGACTCCTAAAACCATTTTTTAAAACAGCTGTAACACATGTACATTGCATCTTCATCCTTCTGCCGCCTGCAAGGATTCAAAGACTACAGATCCCACTACTAAATTTTTTCTGTCTGCCCCTAGCACAATATGTAGCTTCTATGAACTAGTAACAGATTTGGACAGTTTACTGTCAATTTCAAAAATAATTTTTTAGACACATTAGGATTTTGGCAGCAGATTTTCACAACGATTACCAAACCATATAGCAATATTTACTTTTCAATGGAGAATAATGCATGTATTTTGATACTAAAGTGTATTTCCACATCACTGTACAAACTTCTTGTTTAAAGCAAGTGATACTTCAAAAAATTACTACTGTACATAAATATAGTTATTCTGGTCTTCCTCAAAAATTTTAAAGCTAAAGCACAAAAAAAAATGGAATGCAGACTTTATGAGCTCTTTTCCAATTAATGGAAAATGGGTTTTGATTTAAAAAAACTAAACAACCGTAGCACAGCATAGCACCACTGTACATTCTGTTCATGCACTAAATCTTTTAATTTCACAAAATGAATTTACAATTGCTTTTAACAAGTCAGTGGCAGCTATATAGATGGATATTTTATAGGAAGTAATTAGATTTTTCACAAAAAGTTCTGTGTTCATTGACTTACAGTGCTTTTCATTTGATTGTTTTTAAAGGTTCCTAAAGCTTTTAACTGCATCATGTCCAGAAACATACATACTATCTAATACTGTCATATATTCTTATTTTTTAGATTTTGTATCCTTTTACCATATAACTAAAACTCGGCTATCAAGCAATATAACAGTTTACTATTTCAGACTTGTGGAACATGATTTATAAAGTTCTACAATGGTACTTGCTTAGAAAAGTCAGGTCCTTTTTCAAGGCTGGTGTTCTGAGTGCTAGAGAAGCAAACCTACAAGGTATAGAAAGGCTCTCGACAGAGTTCCTGCAAAAAAACGTGACTGCGCCTTTCCTAAAACTGTTTTTGCTGGAGATTATACCTGAAGAATATTCATGAGGAACATGACAGAAATAAGAGGCAAGCCATCAATTGCTGAATCCTAAATCGGGTCTAAACTTCTATTTCCAAGGAAATACTATTACTGATGTAACTCATAAAGGAACTGTGTTTTGGATGAACAGAGAATTACATGCAAAAAATTAACTTGCTTTGACAGGGAAAGTCAAAGACTCTTAAGGAGAAATTCCATTTCCAAATCCACCCCCCACTGACATAACGGTTCTCCACAAAAAGGAAATGGAAGATTTCCTATTATTTCCTTATTATCTGCAAACTAAGGACACCAATCACAAGTACAGTCTCTAAAATGGGAAATAAAATTAAAACTTTATTGTAATTTACTGGTATTACACATTCTTCTCTTCCTGTATTTATGCATAAGGCATTTATGCCTCTAGTGAGAAAACAGGTTATTCCCTACCTGGCAGTATTTTATTTCTCAATGCAGAGAGGAAATACTGTAGCAATACACACAAACAAAGGACAAATACTTTAATATTGACTAGGAGACAAAAATACATCATTAATGATGTCTTCAAAGGAGGCCTGTATAGGAAGCAAGTCCTCTGTCTCTCAAAAATGGTGTAGATGCTTTTCTGAATCTGATATTCTACAACATGTACTGTACAGGTAATGCTGGTGTTTTTAAATAGCAAGTTGCAGAAAGCCTTAGTAATATTTCAACTGAATAACTTCAAAAGCATTTATACCAACAAATTACTGGACATTTGTTCCACAAACCATTTAATGACCAATATTTACATAGAGATTACTGAGTTTACTTTGCCTACTGACATCTGACCTACTATAGAAGACTATGATTATTAACCACACAAATCAGTTTAGCTGCCAATAGTGCTAGCCAGCTGGGTGACATCAGTCCACAGGAACATCCCACCTAGAGTGCTGCTGGTGCTCCCCTGCATACAATGAACACCGTTTTTTTGGTTGAAATTCCATGTTTCCTATGCTGGAAGCTCTTGTCTTTCAGTGCCTCAGAGACTGGATGCCACACAGGAGAGGAGTACTCAAATGGCAATGTGCTCAGAAAGAACAACCTTCATAACTGCATTCTTCTTGAGTCAGAAAATGGAGAGGAATTGTTTAAACTAGCAATCCACATCTCAAGGGTTAAAAGAAAAATCTCACAGAAGTGATAGAAACAGGCATACCAATCAACTATTCCAGACTGTCAAGCGCTGTGGTCAAGCTTTCATTGCTCACAGTACCAGTCTCTGGAGCTACAGCGTATAGCTATGAGCTGTTTTTTCCACATTCGTTCCCTGCTAAATGCTCTGGTCTCAGCCCGCCTCAGTTCTTCTTTTAACAAGATTTTCAACATTAATTTCCCCAACAGGCAGCCAGAAGCCCTTCACTCACTCTGATAAGTATCATATGATAGAGGTCAACTTTTAGCCCCAGGTGCACAAAGAATTATGTTGGCAGGATCTGTACTCTTCTCAATAAATACTGCCATAAATCAGCATCTCAGAAACCACTTGATCAAATGTCCCTCAGATACAAAGACACTAACCCCAAAGAAATATCAAATATCAAATTATTTTTCATTATCTAGATGGATGCTAATTTACTTTGTCTCATCTTTTGCGCCATCAGACCATATGACAAGACCATATTATATTGTGTGGCTGGTACTCTTACTACAGGAGTTCTAAAAGAAAACAGATTTTGCAGAAAACCTAGATACCGAAATATGTGAACCTGGTTCTCAAAACAGTTTTTCAGTATCCTTAGCTCCACATTTTAAATCTCTAACACCAGGGAAAGTGAGGCAGCCCTGTAACTAAACTAGACCAGTTCCAGAAGAAAGTCTTAAAGACAAACAAACTCTGAATTTGGTGTTTTGCGGACTTTTGAATGAACTACCATGTTCACACGTTAGCATAATGAGTAATCTACTGCATGTTCTGCAGACAGTAGAGATACCAAGCTGGTAGGTACCGTGCACTGTGCTTTTAGATGTTCCTGACAAAATGAGTGTTACAAAAAAACCCCACACAAATTAAAAAAAAAAAAAAACAAACAAACAACGTGAGTTCTGGGCAGTAAGCAGTCTACATATATACTCAGATAGTAGATAGGGTTTCTACCTTAACATCATTTGTAATGGGCATATCCATGGGCAGCCTCTGTGCAAATTTAAGAGATTCGGTAGTCAAAGAAATAGTACGTATTACTTGTCGATGGGCCACAACTCCTAAGAACCTAGATAAGAGGATTCTGATGGACAGAAATAAAAAGGAGGATTACAAATACATGTCTCAAAAGAAGGAAGACTGATAACTGTTTCAACACTCACAATCCAGGTAGTTCTAGAAAAGACCTCTTTAATATCTGTCATCTGGGAAAATCCCTTCCGAGTCCCTAACCTGAAGCTCCTGAGCCAGGTACTGCTCTGCCAAATGCAGCACCACTTTTGGAGGTCTCATCTGAGATAAGAATGAAGGTGCAAACAAACTTTCAAATGGTGGCCCTGAAAACATCAGCTGCTAAAATACTATGTAGAGAAGCCACCATTTTTTGGTATGAGTTCTAACTGAGCAGCTCCTTACAGAAAGTGGAAGCTTTCTAGTTGCAAAGTTATAGTACTCCTTTATAAAGAAGCAATGGCCTTTGAGAAAGATTGGTATCTCCCTTTGAAATTTCCATTGTAAACATGAAAATACTGAGGAGTCCTGAAAAAGCTTTTGTTCTGCACTTTATTAGAAAAAGAGTATCTTAGCCATATGCAGTTGTTTCTGGTAAGTGAAAGATTTAGGAGAACGCTAAACTGATTTCCTTGAATTAAGTCATTAAACACCTCAGGCAAGATCTTTGGATCTATTTTGTGTGCAAAATTCAGGCAGTATCAATCCAGAGTTTCCACACCAGCTGCAGTAACAGCCAGCTGTGTTTTCCGTCTACAGAGAGACACAAGTGTATGAAGGTTTGCGTAGGAAAGGCTTTCCTGTTGTAAGGAAAAGAAACAGACTGGAGTTTCAAAGGACCCAGGACTTTGCAGAAAAATGTTCTTTGGTTAACTGTTGACAAAAGTCTACCAGAAACAGTGTAAAAAAGAGTAACTTCAGACAGAGAACTGAATGCTAAAACTGCAGCTAAATGAAATGAAACCCAGAAAACCTACTCAAAAGTACAGATAGCACTTTATCCCACAAACCTTGTCAAAGGTCACCAAAGGACAGAAGACAGACACCTGGAATCTGAGAAATCTTTTTTGATTTTTTCAGAATGCTTCAGCAAGGGGAGAAAGATTCCCAGAAGAAGCTGCTGGAGCTTAAGGGGCATGACAGCTCAGGAGATTGGTTTTTTACTTCTCAGTGGACAGAATTGCCACTTCACACAAAGGACACGACACTGGACTGCACAGAATGCCACTGGCTCTCTAAAGTCTCACTTACAGGCGGAGCAGTCAAATGAGAGAAGAACTTGGGAGGAAGGACAGAATGTGTCGATAGAGGGTCTACATTTGTGGCCAGGTCATTTACCTCCAGAAAATGGATGCAAGACTAACTCATGTCTTGGGGACATGAGGGAAATTAAGGACTCAAGGCAAGATGGCAGTGCACATCCTCATGGCAATCATGTGGGATTACACTTGACAGAAGTCTACTGAAGAGCTAACGGACATGGTAAGAAGGTATTCTTGAAGATACCACTGTCTCTTTTATGGCCTTATGTTATGATGCAATTAACTTCAATGAACTGAGTCTCCAGCTCATCCACCATTTGAGGGAAATTAATTCACTGCATGAGAAGAGGGCCAACAGCATGCCTTTATGCATACTGCTAGACCAAATATTCCTTTAAAAGCACGTAGTGATACAGATAACATGAATATAAAAACAAAATAATCACCCAAAGAACACCAATTTGTAGTCACAGAGAAAACACAACTGCTGCTTCGAATAAGACTCTCAGCTGTCTGATCTCACCTACCTGAACACAAACTACTGAACTACAGCACCGAGAATCAGCCGCACTGAATTTGGTATCTCTGTTCTTAGCTTTTTAAGTCTACAGACAGTCTTTTAAAGATCAAGGTACCATTTAATGAACAGTACTAAAGCACGTAAGAATTTAAAATAAGAATCTACATTTATATCCAACCATTCCTTTACAGTTGCCTCGTAAAGGAGTAGGTTTGTCAAATCCTACTACAGGTTCCTTCCTCCACTCACACAAACTGAACAGTTTCAGCTCAGTTCTCCCAGAAGAGACAGCCAGTCCTCTAAATTACTATAGTACTTTGTTCTTTTCCATTTAAGTCTTATACAAAGTTGGTTTTTTTTATAATCAGAGGCACTGAGCAAGAGTTAATAAGTATGACTTTTGCCAATATCAGGGTATCATGGAGTTATTAGGACTGGGCAAATTATCAGGAGCCAGCTCCTTCTCTGCCCTCGTCTCCTCAAACTTTCTTCAGGCTTTGCCTTTGCCCCAACAAAAGGTTCATGAAGTAAATATCCCAATGGTCAAATCAAGATACAATAGCAATAGATAAGAAACTTCTATGTTTGGCACATCACCATCCACAGCAGTGTAATTGCATTACTGCAACACTACCAGGAATGCTACATATAAATCAGGTTACCTCTGTTCCAGAAAATCTGAATTCCAGGTGAAACATATGAAGAGGTCAGTTACGATGTAGAGACAAAAAGAAGTCTGCCTTCCAAGGAAACAGTGGGAAAGGCTGAATTATTGGACAAACTAGATACCATAACAAAATGGCTGCTCTCTAACTGTATATACGAATACAAAACTAGGATTGAATAAGTGAAGGCTGAAAATAAGTTTCATGTCAAAGAATGGAGCCTTAAAGAACATCCTTTTAATAAGACAGTGAAGGCATAAAAATTAACAAGCTCCAAACTGTAATTCAATAAAGGTTACTAATACAATTAAGATACTGTAGCTGTTGGACAGGCTGGATCGATGGGCTGAGGTCAACTGTATGAGATTTAACAAGGCCAAGTGCTGGGTCCTGCACTTCAGTCACAACAAACCCTTGCAATGCTACAGGCTCGGGGAGGAGTGGCTGGAGAGCTGCCTGGCAGAAAGGGACCTGGGGATGCTGGTTGGCAGCCGGCTGGACATGAGCCAGCAGTGTGCCCAGGTGGCCAAGAAGGCCAACAGCGTCCTGGCCTGTATCAGGAATAATGTGGCCAGCAGGAGTAGGGAAGTGATCGTGCCCCTGTACTTGGCACTGGTGAGTACACAGGCCACACCTCAAATACGGTGTTCAGGTTTGGGCCCCTCACTCACTACAAGAAGGACATTGAGTTGCCAGAGCATGTGCAGAGAAGGGCAACAAAGCTGCTGAGGGGTCTGGAGCACAAGTCTTACGAGGAGTGGCTGAGGGAACGGGGTTGTTCAGTCTGGAGAAGAGGAGGCTGAGGGGAGACTTCATCGCCCTCTACAACTACCTGAAAGGGGGCTGTGGTGATGTGGGTGTTGGTCTCTTCTCCCAGGTAACTAGCGATGGAACAAGAGGAAATGGCCTCAAGTTGCGCCAGGGGAGGTTTAGGTTGGGTATTAGGAAAAATCTCTTCATCGAAAGGGTTGTCAAGGATTGGAATAGGCTGCCCAGGGAGGTGGTAGAGTCACTATCACTGGAGGTGTTCAAAAAACATGTAGACAAGGCACTTCGGGACATGGTTTAGCGGGCATGGTGGTGTTGGGATGACAGTTGGACTTGATAATAAAGGTCCTTTCCAACTTTTAGTGATTCTATGATTCTATTGCCCATAAATGATGGGCTTACAAGGCACTTCAGTCCTTTATTCTTTGTTGTCCTTTCTTTCTTCCTTGTTGTTCTTTACATACTGTTTTAGGTTACATCAGCGGCTTTGTAGCCCAAAAGTGCTCCTTTTTTCATATGAAGTAGTATCTGAACAGATTGGTGCTACGTATCAATTACTTGTATCTAACAGCAGGAGAAAAAAAAAAAAAAACACAAACCAAAACAAACCTAAAAAAACTCTCTCCCAGAACCATTTTATGTGACAAGATGAGTAAAACTGGTCATCCAGAAAAGTCCACCTAGTCAGTCTTGGAAAGATACAGTTATATCATTCTTATCCCTTTCTCCAAACACTAGACAGTAATATCCCTCTTGAACGGATACTACATTAAATTCAAATTTCTCTTTACATTGTAGTTCAACCCTGAACTTTCTGGATTTGGATGTTTGACTTCAAAAAGATTCCTGTGAGTAGTACTCTTATGTAAACAAGAAATTCTTCTAATTATTTTCAATATAGTATTTGTTGTTTTTTCACTTGAATTATGAAAAATTATGTCAAAACTGAAGTAAGATTTCAAGTAAGTTAACATGGAATTTCACAATACATTTGCAGGCAGAGGTAAAGACCTCCCTCTCCTCCCAGTCTAGTTTATTCAAATATGAGCAGCTCATGATAAAGCAGGAAAACAGAAAAAAGTCAGTCAGAACTTCACTAACCTCTACCTAGAACAGTACTGTCTTTTGCTCTGTTCACAGAGCACCGAACATCTATGCAGTGCACTGTTTGTTACTCTTCACAGGCTCCAGGAGAATGAGGCACGTGTCCTCCTTGTACTCATCAAGGAGTGATCAGAAACATCAAGTCACGAGGACTAGGCCACATCAGTCACAGAAACACATTAAGTGCCCCACTGATGTTGTCTTTTCAGTACACAACCTATAGGACATTATTCTGTTTAGCATATAGTTTTCCTGATTAATCAACTTTCTTATATCAGATTTTCTCACTGGACAATTTTAAAAGCTTGATGCTGTTAAAATACTTAAAATGGGATATGATAAAGACTTAAAGGGGAAAAAAATTAAAATCACAAAAATAAGCTGAACTTACAGTTTGTGATATCAGGAGGGACATAACTGTCATTCATGAACATGCTAGTGGGTTTTGCAACTTTCAGATAAACAAAGTCAGATGTGTTTTTTAAGGCAGTCACTGCTTCTTCATGAGTAACTTCTTCTAAGCAAACACTGTTCACCTGAAGATAAAATAAACAAACAAATTCTCAACACAGAAAAATGTAGGTTCTCATAAGACACTCACTGAAAGCTGTTGGAGCACTATGGCACTGACAGTTTATTAAAAGCCATGTGCTACAGACATAATTGGTTATATAAAAATGATATAAAAGATGTTCTGTAGTGCTGTGATATATAAGACAGACAAGTCTTTCCTCAAAATATTGTAATAAACTGTATTGACTGTAACATTGTAAAGAAGGTACACATGACTTTGGAAACCTAACAGGACAAATACGAGGCTCAAAATGCCATAAGCATGCACAATCACAGCACTGACACACAGTATGTTATTGCAAACACTGAATAGAACAACATTTCTTCTAGTGAGAATAAATCCTACATGATCTTGTCATGACATTAAGTTCTACACATTATAATGGGATAACATTCTCATAAGAGGTCAAAAGTAGGGATCAAAACCAGAGAAGATCCCAGTGACTAACTGATTTACATGCCAAGTGACAAGAACTAGTTTAACTTTACAGGCAACAGGTTTTTTTAAACTACTGCTATTAAGGTGAAACCCTAGCACTTCAGTATAAAAAAAAAAATTAAATCCTTTAACAATTAGTATCTCATATAATGCCTTAGTAAATTGAGTTGCTGACCCTCTCTTCCGTATTTTGAAGAGGGAAGTAACTTCTGCAGATAATTCCAGGCAACATGGGAAATAAGGCTTGTACTGCATTGAACCTGAGGGACCAAAGACAGTTTCCTCTGATTACTTAACTTTACACACTGTGTCAAAACAATTGGGCCTTGTCAATTCTGTTATTTCTGGGGGAAAAACTCTACTGCTTAAATATATTGTTTCCGTCTGTATTTTCTAAGAGTTTCGTAGAAGTTTTCTAAATGCCTCTTACTGATTAAAAAAAAAACAAAAACAAAACAGATTTAAACTCCTACTACTCCTGATGACTTAAACGTAGTTTTGCAGTGCACTGGCAATTGCAGTAATTGCATATAGACAGAAAGTTACATTCTGCAAAATATGGGAGCTTGTCTCTACACTAGTGACTAAGGCTTTGACTAAGTGAAATTCAGCTAATCAGAAGACACTATAGATGGCATTTTACTGACTTCTTTCCTAACTTAATGAACTGAGAGAATGAATACAGATACAATAAATTAGGACATTATATTTACAATATCCAGTTGCATATTGCATATGCTTGTTGCACCCCCAAAATAGTATCTGGTATGAATCCAAAGCTACTTTATTTAATTTTGTCAGGCAAATTTTTTTAATGGATAAGGTAATACTGGACAAAGTAATCTGTCTCAAAAGTTTGAAATTTCTAACAAAAAATCTCTAAAACTTTCCATTATTTTATGATATAGGCAAGTTAACATTAAAGTTTCATGTACAGGTGACAAATTATAACCGCGGAAAGTAGTTTGCCATTAAAAGGATGCCTTCCAGTGCCCTTACATTGTGGGGAAGTCCTATAACAAAACACTTGCTATGATGCAGATTTTAAAACTACAAAACATCAAATATTAACAGCATTATCATCAGGTAGCTGGATCTTTGGGTTTGTGAATTTGCATGGCATATGAAGGTGTATACTTATTGTATAGTATACATACTATATTCTCTCTTTTTTCCTCCCAATTCTCACATGAGGATTTGCTCCTGTCTTGAGCTGGTTTCACAGACTATCCATTGTAACACCAAGATCTCATTCCTAATACTTCAAAAAAAAGCAGGATTCTTTAGCTAAAGGGATAATCCCAGGATTCTTCATCTTTAAGTAGCTTCAGTTTTCCCAGGTCTGCATTTTTGAGTGACAAACTTACCCAAAAGGTCTTTTTACAGACGGGAAACTCTGCACTAAACATTTAGAGTCAGTTTCTTACTGTTCAAAGAGCACTAGAGCACACATTCTGCTGTCATGTACCCTAAGTACAGATGTACTCAGAGCCCTTACAGAAGCAGGTACTGCCTCGTAGACATAGGAGGGAGAAGCAATTACACCTTAGAAGAGTTGAATTTACAATTCAGAAATTCATGTGGAAATTCCCGGCTCTTCTTTTTCTAGCTGGACAACTAGATTTCCAGATGGAATTTAAGAAAGTTGAAAGTTATTTTTCTTTGTGCATTGAAAATTAAAAGTTGACTTAAAAAAAAAAAAGCCATTCAAAAGCATTACAAACACTGAAATCCAATACAAGAAGCAGTTTCACTACAGGCTGGCCAGCCACTAGTACATGGAGTTGCTTTCCTTTTTTTTTTTTTTTTTTGAACAGAAACAATTCCATTGTATGCTGGTTTACACTCCCATCACTCAGATCCCAGAAATACAGTATGAATTTTTTTACAGATTTCTATGAAATAACACTACACCACAAAGTGAATCATGCCCTTACTGGGCCCTAAAAGTGAATGACCATTAAAAAAAACCCAAACCGAACAACAACACAGCTCTTTCTTACAGCTAAAAGTTTGTCTCCAATCTGAAGTTTGCCGTCTTTATGTGCTGCCCCGCCTTCAATGATTTTGGTTACATAGATGCTGTTGTCTCCAGGTATATGCTGATTGCCTACACCGCCAGCAATACTGAAACCAAGACCTGCTTGAAGATAAAGTCATTACTCAAGAAGCCTTTTAGCATTCATTAGATTCAAATTATTATATAAATAATGCTATCTGTATCACATATACACACATATTTAAAATAAAAATATTAGGCTCAGGTTGAGGCAATACTGGATGCCTTTCCAAGTTAACTCCATAATTTTCCAGAAAGTTCTGGAAAAGACATAATATTTATAGAAGTTCTGAAAAATCAAAATCTAAATCATTTACTTCATGCCTTATGAAAGATGCACACAGCACAGCTATAGCATCACCACTGATATTTAAAGAACTATTGTCCAACATTTTCTCATAGAGAAACAAAATAATATTTTATCTAAATGCTTTTAGTCTCTCAAAGATCTTTCTAGATAATTCAATTAAATATTTTACTTCCATTTTTAATGAACTTAAAGATTACTAAATACTATCAAAAACACATTTTTATCATTTGAAAGAAAAATGTGCATTCTACAAGAACAGTTTCAAGATATAGGGATGAAAAGTCAGCATTTTGAGACGCCATTATCTTATTTTTCATTATTCTGCATGTCATAGAACTTCATATGCAAGGTACTACTTTATTTCAAAAAATAAATGCAGAAATCTATCGTCAACTCCATCCTTCTTGTGAAACAGAAGTTTTTTACTTCCTACATACCTTTAGGGCCTTTTACAAGTTTGATTTCCACTATTTTTTCTGTGACTGGTTTTCTTCTTTTGACATACAATCGTACAATTGATCCCGCTTCTTTCAATGCTTCGACTGCTTTGCTGTGTGTCACATCACGAACATCCACCTCATTTACTCGTAGAATACAATCGTTAACCCTAGGGACAGCAACATTCATGTTCAGCTGTTGTGTTAAAGCTGAGCAGACACATTAGGATCCCTATATCTTATCTACAATACACTAACATACATATTAACACATTAAGATACATAGATTTTGCTTCAAAATTACATTGATTCAAGATAATGCTCTAAAATTAATTATTAGTGCTTAAAAGCAAAACAAGGATCACTAGAAAACATTTAAAGGCAGTATTTTGTTCACAGCTGAAGAGGACACCATCTTACATGTGTTTCATTTAAACAGTATTTTGAAAAGAGCTTTTTACAAACTACCTTTTGTTTAGGGATAGAAGAAAGAATTCAAAAATGCAGAAACAAGGAGGCACACAATGAGAACACACTAGTTTTAAGCCATGGTTATGAACAAGTCAAACTCCATGCCTGCTTTTCACAAGCTGTTTAAGTGCTGGTCTTCCAGTCCATTTAACATGTTGCTGTAGTAATACTGAGCTCTCATTATACTAAGTACAATGCTTGACCCACCTGTCACAATGTTCTGCCAGATGCACCTCTGACAATGGCCAACAAGCTGAAATGAAGCCTTGAAATAAGCTTATTAGGACTAAAAAACATAAGGCATCAGGCATCTGCACCAAAAATGATAGGGCAAGCTCTTGACAAAAAAAATGGGCATAAAAAGAGGTTCTTATTAAGCTCAACTCTCTTACAGATCAGAAAATCTGCATGTGGATAACCAAAAGTTATCTGTCCTACCCGTCTAAACTTTTCCTTTGTATATTGAATTAAGGACTAAAGAACATATGGTATAATCAATTTATACCACTGAATAGAAAAGATAAAAGTTCACTTAATTTCACTTAACTGCAGATTTTATTAGTTGGGGAAAAAAAAAATGCCCCACAAACATTTTTCATTATTTACAAAATACTTCTGTAAGAAAAGCTTATTTAAAATGTAGCATGATAAAACTACTAAAAGTAACAGAAAGGCTTCTATTCACTATTTGAAAACAATAATAATAAACATTTAACAACCCAACTCAGAAAGTCATCATACCGTAGTCTTCCATCCTGTGCAGCTGCACCCCCAGCTATTATTTTTGTAATGAAGATACTTGAATCATCCCCAATATGTGGGTTGTCTGTACCACCTGCAATGCTAAAGCCAAGTCCTGAATTTCCCTAAAGGTAGAGGGGGGAAAAAAAAATATACGCATGTCTTCTTTGGGGAAAAGGTATTCTAGTATATCTATCTGATTCAATATAGAACTAAATCTGTATCATTTTCACTGGTGAAAATATTATAAGACACTTTAAGCAGTATACTACATATAAACATACAGAAGATGTAATTATACTTATTTTCATATAAGTAAGGAGAACATAAGTCATTGCATAACTGTAAGAGATACAGTTCCACCCCTGCACGCCCCCCAGCTTTCTCACGGAATTGAACTTGATAACCTAGCTAAAAAACTTCCTGGAGCCAGATCTTTGAGATTATTCACACAAATATTTGCTCTTCATTAAATTATTGGCAACAAATCATTTTTCCCAGAGAAGTCCCCAAGTAATTTGTGTCATGTATATAATATATCCTCCCAGATGCAGAGACTCAGACTGACATTTCTCTTCAAAGGTTGCCTGCCCTTACTATCAATTGCAAGACCTCTTCACCTTCTCAGTAACCACCAGAGCTGCACAGCTATCAAATACAACCATTTCTTTCTTTCTTTTTGTTAAGAGTGCAGCTCAAGAAAATAGAACTGAGATAGATCTCTACATTGTAAACCTAACAAAGGAATGCATATGACAAGGTGTCACTTGTCATCTCAACTGGAAGACTGAATCTCAACATAAAACTTAATGGAATAAATAAAAGCCTATCATAAATAGCAATATAGGAGATGAAATAGTAATTTGTGTTATTACTCTCTACAAGCTTAGATAATAACATTAAATGCAGTATGTCTCAGGGCAATCCTTCCCCCATTTTACTCTTAACTGTCAAGGACTCCAATAAAAACTTCTATTCCTACTCCAACACCTGGGTGCATTTTTTTTCTTTAGGTTAAATAATCTACCTAAAAACAAAACAAAAAAACCACACAAAACAAAACCCGCAGTAAGGATTGGGTTAATTTTTCATATTAAAGTATCAAATCCCTTCTAAAACAGACTACAGAAAGACACTTAGCATGTTACCCTTTCAAGAGTAATTTCTTCATACTCATAATCTGCATCCGTGCCATTGACCTATAAAGAAAGAAAAGTGAGACTTACAGAGAATTTTACACTTTACACATTACAGTTGGCTCAGCTTGCAGTTCACTCCCATCAAATCTCAGCTGATTCAGTGACCACTGAGCTTAGAGGGGATGTGTGATTTTCACACTGCTCTGTACGTGCATCAGACACTATTTTGTACGAGTTTAAAAGTTAAGATTTCAGAGAGCAGACTGTTCTACATAGATACTGTAGAGCAGAGACCCTCTGCTTCTGATTGCCAGAAAAAAAAAAAAATAAAAATGCTTGAGATCCTCAGATGTTCCTCAGACCATATAGCAACTTGAAACTGAGAAAAAAGGGAAGGAGTCATGGGGTAGAAAAGAAATTGTATAAAGAAACAGAACAGTATTTTCAAATTGCTGTTCCTCACAGAGCAGAGAAAAATCAGAGACTGATGTTTTATACCATTTCTCACAAGAAATTGGTAAGACCCTTCTAAAGCAACATTTAACAACCACTTATATTAGTATTTATCATGTTACATATATACTAAAGGTCAACAAATTAAAACAGGACCAAAACCAGAAGAAGAGTTGAGAAGAATATTTGCTAACGCTAGATGAAAAACCCAAATACTAGAAGTAAGCCTTGTTGTCCTCAAGTTAGAAAGGATACCCACATTCTTTGCTGCCTACAGAAAAAAGGCAGAATCAAATAACAGAAATAATAAACTTCTAAATTAAGTGAAAACAATTAAATATCAAATCCTTAACCATATTTAACATAAAAGTAACATTAAAACTTATTTTTTTCCAATTACTAAGATATCTTGGAACTCAAATTCATTCCTCCACAGATACCTACAGCTGCATATGCAGCATGCAGCTACAGGCAATTCCCTACTTCAAGACTTTTAGGATTAAATGTTTAACAAGATAAAAAATAACATTTATACTATTATTTTACAAAGCACCTTATCTATTCTTCAGATATAGAATATCTGGTAGCCTTCTGTACTCTTAACACAGTATGCAAGTTTTATAAAGATATAAAACATATGTATAAAGCATTTTCAAGTCTGTACAGTTTTCTAGCAGATAATTTAAAAAAGGACTTTAATTCACCCCAAACAAAATTAAGATCACATCTACATCATTCCTCATACGCTTATTTAACGCATTTAAAAGCGCCAAAAGCTGGATATGCCACAACTTTCAGAGGCTGTCTAGTATCAAGCTCATTTATCCCTCACTACAGGTTTTCCTCAATCTCTAATTATATCTCCCCTTAATACAATAGAAGCCATGTCTATTCCAGACATAATATATTGTTATCTTTCTCTTTGCACATTACCTCAAAAGTGATACGTCCTTAGCAGTCTGCTCAGTGGAAAAGATACTGTGGTTTTAACACATGATATTTCTCCATTAAAAGGGGAAGAGGTCTTGACCTTCTGAATACGTGAAACTGTATCTATTACTACACCAACACAAAAGAAGCCACTGTGATCAAGAAGTTTTTATGTTAGCTTAGTCCTTGAGCTATTATCTACAAGAATGACAACATGTGCTAACTGAACCAGCTATCTAGTATTACAGTACCTGGGAAATGGTTCATGATGACTGATCGGTATGTGGGGTTTTTTGTTTTTTTTTTTTTAAATCGGTAACAAGGACAACTAATCATTTCCCTATTCATTACCATTAAGCAAAAAAAAATCCTAATATATTTCATCAGTCTCTTGTTTATTTCCATGTACAAAACTCTGTAATCCAATTTTAAAATATAATCTAGATAAAAGGAGCAAACAAGAACCTCCATCATTTTTATCTTTTGCTTTAGCTCCGTTCTATAGTCCCCCCCCCTTTTTTTTTTAATTTACTTTTGAATTGATTTTATCTAACAAACCAAACATTAGCAAAGGCAGAAGCAAGGATATGTCAAATGATAAAAGTCACTGTACTATTCTACCTTCTGCAAGTTTTGAAGTGATCTCAGATCCACTAAGCCAAGCTTTATTTACAGGGACTTCCCCTGGATGAAGAAAGTTCTATACAAATGCTGTAATTATGCCACAGAAATCTTCTTTGAATCTGAAAACCTATTAGTAGTCCACCAAAATTTGATTAAAACCTTTTGGCTGTACTGAAGTTAATTTCTCTGTTATGGTTAGTCTTTTCATGTGCCGCCAACTTGAGTTCTGTTTGTATTTCCTTGGTCTTTTACAAAGAATAAAAAAAATAGGTTTCTTGGTGGTTCCTTGATGACTTTCTGGATTCATATTTTGCTTCTCCTCTTCTTTCAATAGAAAAACTTTTACTAATTAAGGTTTTTGTGAGGTAACTTCATCATGAATCTACAAGTACGACTTTGTATTACTTACTGCTTAACAATTCTATTAGCTACTTGGGAACCTAGAAGGATATTCCTTTACACAATCTCCTATGCTTACAGAGTAGGTTAGATTACAGATAGCTATGGGCTTGTTTGTTTTATATTCACTGCAAACTGATAATTCAGATATCTTATAATTTTGAGTGTCAGTTTGTTCTGTTAATGATATTTTCTCTTCCTATTTCTACTAGCTACTGTCTTGCACGTGCCTCTGAATGTGAGGCCTTCTGAAACATGAATACGTATTTATTAATCACTTTCCTTCTTGGTTTAGTTAGTGTGTGCAGGGAGACACCTCACCTCCAGCAAGTTTTTCTAAACCGTATTTGCATAACACATAACAGGTTACTGCTGTGATCTTTTAGTCAGAGGCATCATTATTGCACTTAGGACTCATTTCTGAGCCAATTATGTCACTGTACTAATCTTTTGTCTTCTACTTAAACTGTTAATTCATGCTTTTGTCTGCATTGAACTATTACAGCTCCTTTCTAGCAATGTTAAGTTATGAATGCTTTTGACAAGGACAAGATTTACTCTTTACTTGCTAATACCAGTATCTAGAATAAACACAATAAAGAAATTAGTATAGGCATTAACACCATGCAGGAAAACAACAAGCAAGTGGGATATAAGTAACTGTAGGAGGAAGATGCAGGAGGAAAATTCATACCTGAAACCTATGCCAAACTAACTTACATTCCAAAGCCTGTGAGAGAGTGAAGTCTCTATCTGCCAGTGGTATTCCTATCACAAAACACATACTGCTAAACACAAATTTTAGCCTCCCTATAACTACACTTACTACTTTAATGTTTCAAACAGAACACAAATACCTTTGTGAACATTTGGAGCACTAAAACCTTAAGTATAGCCAACTGCATTAAGAAGTGTTTTTATGAGAAATGCAACAGAAATGGCACATTAAATATTAAAACATCTGCCTGCACAGTTGAAGAAACAGACTGTTCTCTGAGGTTCCAAAGGTTCAGTGTTCAAACAACTGTGTTTTGCACTGTCACACACTAGTACTCACAGAGCACCCTCCATCTGCAATCTACAACTTTTTTTTTTTTTTTTCCTCCATGAAACAGCTATTTAAGGACTTCAAATAACCATCGGGACAGCTGACGAAATCATGCACTACCAAAAAGCTGAAACAGGCTTCATCAACCAGTAACAACAGACCTACACAGCTACATACCAAAAACATTATCTAAAGTTAAGAGTGAAAGCAAGTGTAAGCTTACGTATGTTGGAGTCTCCAAAGAGTCTGTATTCACCAGCACTGGAGGGGGATTTGCCTTTAACAAAAGAATAAAAAGAATTATACTGCGTAAGATAAAATACTACTAATGATAATTATACAACATTTAATTTGCTGTGTTTCTCAAAGTTCTGTTAAAAGGTAGACTCAGCTTGAGAATCTCAAAAATTCACCTTTTGAAACACTTGCTTCTATCCTGAACAAAGTGCTTTCATCACACACACACACACAAAAAAAAAATCACACTCTTCCAACACTCTGAGCTCACATTTTACATACAAGTTCTGCCTTATTTTTCAAAAGGAAAAAATGAATTGTGCTATCATTTGACATGAAATCAGCTACCCTAGTATTTGTGATACAACATTCAGAAGCTACTTTAACAGCCAGTATCTTAAAGCCAGGTTTTGGTGCATTTAATACCTCTTTCTGCCGAACAGCAAGACTTCTCCCCCCTCCTTTCAAACTGCACAATGGAAACTTACAGAAATACAAACTTATGGAAGAAAAAGATCTACAAGACTGACTTATGAAAGCAAAACCACAGAAGACATTCACCTACCACACAGCATCATGTGCTTCTATCAGAAAATTGTTATGAATTCACAAACCATAAACAGTCAGAGATTATTGCTATAGGAATACAAAACAGCATAGCATTCTTGCTAGCCTGGAACCGGTAGAATAAGCTAACACCTTTATTCTCTGATGTTACTGAGAATTTTTCTGTGAAAACTGTGGTTTCAAACTGAAAGAAAATCCATACAGACTGGTGCCATTTACCTGAAATACTTCCAAACAAATACATTTTATATCTGCCTTTAAAACAGGTAGCATCTAGCCTGCACTAAGAACAACAAAAAAAAAAAACCCAAAAACTATTAACTTCAACAAGGCCTACAAACTCTGTGGCACAAAAACATCAGTCTCCTTACTGCTTTAATGAAGCGGAGATTTTATGTATAAAAATATCCATTATTTTTAAAACTAAGCCTTTTTTTTTTTAATCTCTTATGTGTGCATGTGTGTGGAAATAAATTTAGGGACAGTTTAACAGGCTGCAACAGAAGCTAGTACTAAACTCATTCAAAGATAAACCCAAGATCTATGAAAACATGACAATTAAATTAACCTATTCATATTCTGCATTTTAGTTTCGTTACCATGACAACAACATACTTCTGAAGAATTCATGATTTTTAAAAGCCTCCAAAAGTTAGGAAGTAAGTCATGACTCAGAAGCTCCTTACCAAAGACTGAGATGAATAATCCACCATCACTAGACAGGATCAACCTGGTATCAGGTTGCTGTGTCAGAAATTAGGCTTGTATCATTTAATAAGTACTAAATCAGGTGGTATCTATGCAAGTTAACAGAGTAGACTATTAAAAAAAAGGAAACAAAAAGGATGACACTTAGGACTCTGTCAAGATGCCATCAAACACCTTTTTCACCCAGCAATTCTCTCGGACACAGTACAGAAATCAAATACTAGTTACTACTGTCACAATAAAAATCTCTGTCAAAACGACGTTTTCTCTCACAACTATTTTCTGCCATTAAGTTACATTCCAATTTCTGCTTCTTTCTCAAGTGCAAGTTCTATTAAAATAAGTTTAAATTAAAAATAAGTCCTGTATTAAAAATACTAATCAATTAAATTATGCATAGCCAACCCTGTAAGAGCTTTACAATTAACATGATTTTAAGAAAAACAAAACAACGTATTGTATTAATAAGAACCTGACTGAATATGAGGCATTAGGAGTCTAATCCCCACTGGACCTACAAAGGACGAGCACACATACATTTAGTTTATATTTGTGTATCATCTATGAAAAGATTTTCAATTTATAAATAGAAAACAAAACAAGGATTAATTTAGAAAGTTCAGTCACATTCTTTACATTTAACTCCATTTTAGAATTTATTTTATTTAATATTAATAGTTAATACTATTGATTAATATTAATATTGTAATTCCACATATTCAACAAAAGCATGCCAATGAAAACTGGTTTGTGATGAATCTTCTTCTTGAAGCTGACAAGTGTTCTTTTAATGTCTTACAAAAAGAAGAGGATGACTAGCTAAAAGCAAATTGCTATTAGTAGGTCATGTTTCTATGTGAACAGTATGTTTGAGACACAAACTAGCTGACAGGTGCTAAACACCTTCCATGACTTCAGTGATTGTTCGTAGCACTCCTGCATTTATCTGAATTCTCCATCAAGAAGTAATAAAAATCCATCATTTCCAAGCAGGAAGGAGAAAAGCTTTATGCCAGGCATTCCAAAAGTACACCTGGATACTGCAAAGACACGGGGCAACATCTAACTCAAAACATCAAATGTTTCTGGAAGGAAGACGTGGTATTTCAGTCTGTTACGCAAGAGTTCTCCAAATTACCTAACACTTTCAAGCTTCTGCGCCAGGGTTTGTTCAAAAGCCATTTGACAGGTTTGCTTATAAGCAGACTAAAGGCTTGCCTGAGGGATAAAGTGACTAATAAAATTGAAAGACGGATCTATTGCACAAAAATGCATCTGACAAATCCAAAGTTGATTATAACCTTCTCTGATATTTTCTAATTGCTTGGAGTCACAAATAATGCAGAATTATACAGCTAACTCCCACAGACATTTATATGCACTCGGAAGACAAAAGGCACAAACCACTCCATTCTTACTCTTCTGCTTGTAATCCAGCATCATCAGTGGACAATAACACTGTCACAGCAATGGCAAAGAAAATATAAATACATAAAGCACTAATTATTTTACTTTCAATTAAGTTTAGCCTACTGGCAATTCCCTGAAAGTAAATGCTACTGGAAACTGAGTTATCTTCATCCGCCAAGGCTGACAGCAGTCCACTGGTTGCACTAGTCTGCCTCAAATTCTGATGTGGGCAGAACCCCTCCCTCTATAAGGGGGAAACAGTTCTGAAACTAATCAAATCTCTGGTCTGCCTGTTGGGAAAGGTACAGATGACAGATTCATGTAAACATACATCCACTAAAAACTGCATTATAAAAGAGCCAACTGCAAAAACTTTTGATAATTATTGGATTATGTAAACTTTAACAACATAGCACAGACAAAAAAAAAAAGACTACCACCAGTTGCAAGTTTAGCTTGAAGGCAGACCTTAAAAAAAACCCTTATGTGTATACTACAAAAATATCCCAGTAATATTCTGGACAACTTAATTCCCTTTTAAAGTTAATAAATATCTCTCACCAAACAATTCTAAAAAGTGACCCATCTTTTCAGAAGGCGTGCACCCATGATTTGGAGATTTTTGCACTCAATAGTCACAGTAAAGTTACGAAAAATAAAAGCAGAATGCCATTCACTATGCAAAAATATAACTGCTACTTATTCTAAATTATTCCATATCTTGCCATGCTGTGATCACATATTCTAAGTTATACGCAAGATATTAATGTTAACTCAGGTTTAGTGCTTTCATTTGTCTTGACACGGATTGGGGTTTTTTGTGTGTGTTGACATTCTATGATATTACTTTGATATGAAAATATAGATATTTTAAATGGACTAAAATCAAATTAGGATTAAACTCCGGTGTATTACTAATTCAGCTATTTCACACTTCATCACAAACCTGTGTGCAAGAACACCAAAATGTGAGTTTAAACAAAGCAACAAAATAAATTGAATAAATGAAAGTTGAACAAATTTAACAAAAAAAAAAAAAGAATAAAAACCTGTGGTATGGTTGATGGGATGACAGTGGTCTCAGCAGGGACTGGTGGGACAGGGATCACAGGGATAATGGGAGAAGAGGAAGGAACAGCTTCTGTGGGCTAAAAAGTGACCAACAAAACATCAAAAATAATGAAAACTAGAAAAACATTTTAAAACAAACAAGATTCAAATTTAACAGCTTAAAAAAAAATAATTCTGAAATAGCATATGGATTTGGAAACTATAGCCACAACTGAAGACAACCACGCACCTTTAACCATGCTATATATGGCACTGCATCCCCAGCAACATGCTAATGTCAGAGAACCCGAAGTAGTAAGAGATATCCACATCGCTTATTCATACCAAGTTACTCACCTTGCAGTACAGAACAGTAAGACTTTGGGTTCCAACAGAAAACCTGTTCATGTCAACGGACAGACTTAGGCTTTCTGTGGGCTGGTTTCACAACAGAAACCCATCACCATTATACAGCAGTTTACAAAAGCAGGGAAACAGTGGCTGAAGTTGATGGCACTGAACAAAGTTAATATTCCTTTTTGATAAAGGGGAAAAATCAGAAGTATCTTCAGGTTTCTAAACTGGGCAAAAATCAAAGAAAATCTTTTAGTCAAATGGGTGAAAGATGCTAAAACAGATCCGATCTAGTAGAATCTTGGTCTTAGGAATTTTCATTAAAATATTCACCAGGAAAGCTACTGACAATTAAGCTGCAAAGGAACAAGATTACAAACAGCATTTTGAGCAAAACATTTTGAAATATTAACATACTGGCTGTCCACAAGCTGTCAAAAACATAAACTACTGGCAACTATCATCAAAATTACAAGCTGAAGAGCAGATCACAGCTCTTGCAACTTTGTTGTTCCAAGACATTCTTGTGATCTTTAATATAATGAAGCATAATGACAAAAGAAAACAGTAAATCCAGAAAATGAACCAAAAACTCAGAACACAGAAGTATTAAACATGTTTTAAAACATGAAGCAACATACATCAATAGCATACACCAAAATAAATAGTGAAAACAAATATTGAAGAAATCTGAAACAGCCCCAGAGTAGCAATCCTTATGAAATGTACATATAGTATTTCTACAGGGTTTTTTTTCAGCTCAAAATCAATCTACCCAAAATGAACAGCTGGTGAAAAATGTTGCAGTTATTGAAACATGTAAAAACAAGATATATTTGATATCTTGAAATATCATTACTATTGTCATTTAAACATCCTTACATCTGTGGACAACACCACAATATTTCAAGTGTTACAAAACACTTGTAATATTCTACCCCCTTGGGTGGGGGAGAATATAAATTGGTCTAGAAAAATGCTAATATATTCTGTAAAGGATGCAGGAAATGCTCAGTGCAACAAACCTCCAGTTACTGGATGCAACCCTTAGAGGACAGATCAAATTAAATAGCTTGAGTACTCACTCAGCCCTACATATGCAAAACATAAGCTACCCCTTCAAGTCTGCCTTATCCGAGTGTGCACACAGTAAAAAAATCCTGGTAACCAAAATTTCAGATATACACATATTACATATCAGAATACAACACAACATTAAGGCTGACAAGCTAACCATTAGCAGGCCAGATAAATTCCAGCTTTACAGTTACAACTCCTGCAATAAGAGGTAGTTAAAAACAAACAGAAGTTATTCTCAGCTACCGACCACACTCCCCTGCCCTCTGGCTTAAAGTAACCAACACGATCGTAGCTGATCTCCTTATGGGCCAAACAAGCTGCATCCCTCTCTGCACCAAACAGCTTTATTTTCCTGCTTCCTTTTTTCAATTCCTAACTCCCTTGTCTCTCTGGGCTTCTCATTCCCAAACGCTTCAAGAACCCTCGCAACCAGTTCCAACTTCTAGCCTTATTATTTTAAAGCTGACATTGTTCAAAGTCCTTTAAACTTTTCAGGTTCCAGTCTCATAAGCTATTAGTATTGTCCTTGTATTTTCCCTTTGTGCTGCTGGTTTAGTACCCAGTGAGCCTCAAAAGCCGCTCCCTGCTCCTCCAAGCGTCCTGCAATGTTCCTGTGGAGTCTCCTCCACTACCATGTAGGTGAGGGAAGAGGTGACAACACTGGCAACCACTTTCAAAGGGTGTGCAAATCCAAATGAAGGTAAGCCTGTCTTCACGCAAGCGTTTCACGGAATTGACATAGGCACTATGGCTACCTCAAGGAAGGACAATGCAAGATTCCTAACCATCAGAGCAAAAAAACCTGGACCATCGTTATAACAGAAGAATGCTAATTTTATTTTAGTATGGCACATAATCAGCCTGAAAATTGTTATATGATGCAAGTATCTGTGAGAGCAGCTGAACAGGCTCCAATAGCTCAGGGTATCGCCTTCAATGCTCTGCTTCCCAGGAATTTTCAAGAAACATTTATAATTTGTGGGAATTCTCCAAATTAATACGCTAAAGTATTCTGAAAAAAAAAGTGTATTCTCAAAATAGCTTAATAAATGTGTCTCTGACTACAACATTTAAGAATTCTGGTTTAAATGGACACCAATTTATTTAAACTATGAAGAAAGCAATGGTCCAATTAAAAACCTTGTTTTTGAATATGTATGAACTATAGCACGAAAGTATGATAGACTAATATATAGGAATGCATGACTTGAACAATAACTCACTTTAACAGAGGCTGTCAGCCTAACTAAATGTGCTAACACATACAATGAAAAGCCATTCTGTTACAACAGTACAGAAAATTTCAAGTAATTCTTTTTCAAAGTCTAAGTATAGACTTCCTAATATTTATAAAATTAAGTGGTGTGTTTAAAAACACTAAGGAAATACCTTTAAGTGATCAATTAAAAGGAGTGCCTTCAAATCTAAGACTAACTCCAGATGTTGTGAAAAGGAAGAAAACACCCGTTTTCTCATGTTTAACCAACACACACAGTAACTCCTTCTCTGAAGGAACACCAACTAACCTGAAATTATCAAAGCACCATACACATCCCAAAGCAGATCAACTAAACCAGCAAATTCCATAATGCTGGTATTTGTCGAGTACTAAAAGACATATTTTGGGGAACAAAAAAAGAGTAATCAAGCAAACCAGACTTTATTCACTTTCAAGAAATTACTATAAAAAAACTACACTATATACAGTGCAACATTCTTAACTGAAAAAGACTGAGCAGATCTATTTCTTTACCAGCCCAATTTCAGTTATTACTACTTTGATTTCTAGCGATAAAACACAAAAGAAAATTAAGTAACATTAATTCTCTAGTAATAGCAGGGATAAAACTACAGAAAGAAAAAATGTGACATACTTTCTATGGTTTGTACCAAAAATGCATATCTGTAAATACCTAATGCAATACATACCTTTTCTAAAGAACAGTTAGAGCATGAGCCATCAGACACCCAACCACTAGCAGCTTTTACTTTTGCTGTGCTTTTTGTCGGACTCTTTTTTACACTGTCACGTAGGTTGATAAATTTTCCTCTGTGTTTGGAAGACACCGGCAACGTGGATGAACTAAAAGACGAACGAATGCTCAGTGCCTGCTGCTGATGCTGGAGAGGCTGCTTTGGCTGCATATGAAGATTTTGACCTATTTCCATTCTTGGGTTCCTTGTTAAATCAGTGAGCTTGAGCCTTCCCATTTCACTGCCATCTGCAGCACCACAGTATTTGTAGTCATGACAGTGACTAGTCATAAAACTAGCAACACAAACAGTCCTTTTTGCAATAAAAAAGGAGGGTATATAAAGCAAAATATTGCTTTCTGAGAAAGTTCAAAATATGACTGTTTTCTAGATTATGGTCATAGGGATAAACACTAAATACTGTTGTAGCTAGTACTGCATGTTGTGTGCTCTCTCACTCTATTTAAAGAGCACCATTGAACTACCACACGACAGTCAATTTGCTGGGCATAAATAATCAATGCAATGCACAAATTATTGAATAGATGGCAAAAGTCATTTGACTTTATTAAAAAGCTATGAAAGGTTATAGTTACTTTCTTTCTTCCATAAGCTCCTACTATCCCTAAACTTTGTTGTATTTTACCAGCTCAAAACTTCTCCAAGGTTTACATCTAGAAAATTTTAAAATATACCAACTCCTCTACTTTTCTGAACACTCTATGGGAGCTGAAAACTAATGAATTTAAAGAAGCTTATGATTAAAATTATATGACTTGTGAATGGGAAGATAACATTGTACAAGATTTCAGCATTAAACTTCCAAAGAAAACAAATTTGTTCAGACCATAACAAGAATTACTTTGTTTTGATAATTTTAAGATTTGAATTTCCATGAAACACAGCGGCACTGTGAGACCACAATTTTAAGGTGCATATTGTATAAATTAAAAGTAGAAGACATTTACACAAACCTGAGTTATTATTTTATTCATTCAGTTTTTTAATGCCATAGAGGATAATCTCTGTATTACATTTTTACCCCAATTTTCAAAACAAAAAAGCCCCAAAACTCCTACCCCCCACCAAAAAAAATGAGGAGCTAGTTTGATTAAATCATGCTGTTGAATATTCAACTTTACCAGCCAATCATTCTGAAGAGATGTTAAGGATCAAAAGTTAATCTCCCAGAGTCTACATGAAAATTGACAGCTAAATAAAGACACCTATATTCCTAACACCACAGAAGGAAGAAGCAGGCTCAAGTCAGTGGTCATGCAGTCTTCTCAACAATGGACATGCTACCAGCATTTGCAGAGCTCTGGACCAGCCACAGCACACACCATCTGCCTCCTGCCCCATGGGTCTAGTTCTAGGAATATGCTGTGAATCTGAGTATCTGGCACTGGGTATGATAAGAATGAAGGACACCAGCCTATAGGAAACAAAGCTTGATTAGGTCAACTGTACTGTATTTGGATAAAATGGAGGGATTTCATCAGTTCATAGCATTAAAACATGGTTATCCTCCCTCTCACTGTACACTTTCCTACAGCAAATCTGAATATTTAAGTAATATGAGTCAGCATAATTTTTACACACAGAATAAAACAGAAATACAGACCTAAGTACAAACATTTCCAGTTATTTATAGCACGGATATTAAGAGATAAATAGGAACTGACAGATGCTCCTCTAATCACCAAGAACTGCCATGTCTCATCTTCTACCCAGAATGGATGTAATCAAGAGCTGCATAACATATCATTAATGCAATATTCATAAATGCAGAGAACAGAAAGGTTTCTGGTCCGTGACAGGAAGCTGGAAATGCATTGGTCATACAAACATTTGCAGACATGCAGTGCATGTGTATGGTAGGTACGTCTTTTGCCTTTGAAGTATCAGAGAGCCGGAGGATTGTGTCTCACTAGTACATACAGACAGATGCACCTGGGTTGTTCCGCTCTAGACAACCCAAGGATCTCTAGATGTTGTTAGTGAAGGGCAAGGGCAGAGATGAAGATAAGCATGTTGTGAATGTGTATATAGGTAAACAGTTCAAAACCAGCACATCACAACTAACTTCTCCCTTGAGAAATTTCCACAGACGCATTAATATTGAGCAACTCTGAGGCACATTTTCCAGCCTGCAGGGATTATATGGACAGAGGCTGTATCTTGTGTCGAAGCCTCTATCAGTCCTCTTTGACAAGAGTGTGCCAAATGGCTGCTTTTGTAGACCACAAACAAACATTTTCCTAGAGGTGTTATCAAGGTTGCTTGAGGTCTAGCAGGCTGCACACATACCACCCATTTTACTTGCATATTAGTACTCCATGACATTGAATCATTACTGAAATATAAAAAGGAAGAAGCCAGGGGGTTTCGGTATAAGGCTTTTCTCATAATAAATCCCAAAATAAGTGATGTTCCAGATTCAGAAGGAACATCTTATTCCTGGAGGCATCAATTTTGTTGAAAACATGTACACCAAGTAGCCTCTTGATTAAAATCTGCTTTGAAGCATGCCAAGCGAGGAGAGGGCAAGGGGAGGAGATGCTGGATACCATATTCTTGGAAACCCAGTTGTCTGGCTTCATATATTCTCCTCCAAACAAGAAAGAGGAAGACACAAGGCAAAAGATGAGACAAAGGAATTCGCATCTCTTGAATGTGCTTTCAGACATGCTGACTTCAGTGGCAAAAGAATGAAGATGATGTATCAGATAACTGGTAACAGCACAAGGTTTTTTTCTGGAAGTCCTTGTGCCTTTGGTCCCGGCGATGGTATCAATGAGATATCAATAATTAAAAGAAAATAAAAACTTGAAGGCACTTGCAGTTCCAAGAGCAACAGTCCAAATACCAAAACACAGCCAAGGAACAGGAGGTACAGGCAGAATACCCAACACATCCAGAGCTGCACGGCATGCCAGAGCAATCTCCAGTGAAAAACCTTAGGCTGCACTGAAAGTGTTATGCAAGTATGGAAAGTGAATATAGCATCTTGGTCAAAATAACATGGGAAGAAGAGGAAAGGAATATATAATCAAAGTGTAGTAAGGCTTATTTAGAACAATCATGGTATAAACAAAACAAAAACAGACAACAGCAAAAAAAAGGAAAAAAGTAGAGAAGGCAAGAAGAATGATATTCAGAAATATTAATTAGTTATGAGAATCACAGGGATCATTCTGCCCAATTACATTCACACACCTGCGGTAAGATAGAGCCTGCCTTGCAGTCACACCGATAGAAAAAAAAGATCTCTGGTGAAGCAGTGGGACATATGCATAATGCAAAGCAAGAAAAAGCACTTACATAACTAAAGCTGTACAGGTTTGGCAGATAATCTTTTGACTGCAGAAAGCCTGAATCTGCAAGTGTTCTCTGCAGACTGTATTAATTACTAGCATGAATTGCTCCACTCTAACATCAAGTGCTAAGTGATTTTTCGTAACCAGGCGGGGTTCAGGATCAGGTTGTGCTTTCATATTACATACAAACTCTGAACACAAAGCTGAATCATCAATATTTCATTCTTTTAAAATACTACATCAAATGTACAGTGCACACTTCTTTGCAGCAACCTGTTAAAGTGCCAGTGATCTTTTACAAGTAGTATTTCTTCCAGAATAATTTTCTTTCCACATTCTATAACACCTACTGAATAGCTGGATAACAATAATACCCATGGAAAGGGAAAATAGTACTAATATTTAAACAGCAACATCTACTGCAAAGGTCTTTTTTAAAGCTTCAATAACCAGCTTTCATTACTTCCAAAAGCAATTCTAATAGCTGGGAGGATCCTCCCAAAATAATTTTGTACCTCACCCACTGCCTTCAAGCAGATACCACAAAATCAGGAACTTCTTTTAATATGAGTTGACTGATGAGAACAAGCCCATATTCATTACCTCTTCTTGAAAGTAGGAAATAAAGTATCTTCCAAAGTGAACAAAACTTAAAAGTGGTAGGAAGAAACAATTTTGATTCAATACCCAGCGACAAAGGTGAGGATAAATAGCATATTTTCTTTCTAGAGATATATAATTTAAGGTCTGGAAGTGTAGTTTTTTATCTTTTCTCTGAACTACATCCTAGAATGCCACAGGACATTTCACTAGTGAAGCCTGCTATTTTAAGAACTTTGCATCCATCTTCCTCAAAATCACAGAAGTCAATACTCATCTAACCATACCTTCAGGGACTTACGTGCTGTTTGGTGGGGTCTAGCAGTGGTAAGACTAAAGCACAACTGTCATCCAGCCTCACTCATAATCTGCATTAGCTGTATGCTGCCCAGAGCATCTAAGCCCCAGCACTTCCACACTGTCTCTGACATATTCCTCCCTAAGTCGGTGCCATCCTGTGGCCTAGGCATGTCTTTAGTACCACAGTGTCAGTGACTTGAGCTGTTAAGCAATAAATTTAAGACATGCATATTTTTTCCTGAGTGTATTTTGCCAGGACTTTAAACAAAATGTAGCATCAAGGGGATTTGGAAATAAAACATGCAAGTATTTCCTTACTGCCAAAACAAAGTTTCACAGAAATCCAATAAAAAATTACCAAGTTTCACAAGAGCTAAAAAAGTGTAGAACTACCTGAACATAAGCAACCATTTAAGTATTGGCTTGAAATTCCAAAAAACGTTTATATACCAAAACAGCATGTAACAGTCAGACATGCTAATATGCTGCATGTATCTGAATTTTGAGAACTGCCAAGACAGAAGACCCAATTCTACCCAGACATGAGTACTGTCATTGCTGATAAGCTAGTCTAGAGGGTAAAATAAACCAAATACAGAGCATGGGAAGCAAAACAACAAAAAAAATGAATACCATGAATAGAAGTATGACTCAAGATTTTCCCTCTCTATAGGTTTGTGATTTCTTTCATGTGAGAAAGCTTCTCTCCTATCACCAGAACATTACTTTGCTTTAAAAATGCACTTCCCACCTGATGAAATCAAACTCACCTGTCCACCTTGCTTGGCATGTTAGCACAGTTAACTCTCCAGCTTTTATATGGACACCATATCTATTTCATACACAGTGGCTAAAAAACAAATTATTTAAAATACACACACTTTTCCAGCTTTCTAACCACTCATGCTTATAAATTTGTGATTGCATTTATCACATGTACTTCATGGGGGTCAGGCTGTTGTAGATTCTCCTACCCAAGCCAGCATACTCTATACTGTTTTTCAGCAATAAATTGATTTACCACAAACAAAACCTTAAGAGAGACTAGCTACAGTAAATTATAAACTTCATTACAATAGCCTCAACCCATGGGTGGTTACAATTAAGCCTGCCTATCATTCTGCACTGATATAAGGATGAGGAACTTTTCATTTCAGATTTGTGTTTCTGACCCTCTTACCCCTTCAAGGGCTCTGATCTGAGGTTCATCGCCATGATGGAGCAAAGCCCAGTTCCTATGGCCTCCCAAGGATGAAGAAATAAAAATACCTAGATCTCCACCTGGATGCTATGCAGGTCTCTCCAGTGAGAGTTTGGACAGAAAGCACAGAAACAAAGAAACTGAGCTGAAGCCTGTGAGAGTATGTCTACATGAAGATGGGTAGGCCAGTATGTAATGGTTTCACTAGGAGATTTTGAGGACAGACAAGCCATCATGGAGCTGTAACATCAGTTCAGGTAAGTACTGTAGCAAAGATAGGAAAGTTTTTCTGGATCCCAGAAAGTAAAGGGTTTAGCCACTCAGCCCTTGTAGATTAAAAGGGCTGGTCTGAATGACTATGACTTTACTTTAGATCTCACTTTTTCCCCAGAGTAAACCATAGCTCTTGAAAATCGTATCTTTGTGAGCACTCTATTTTAAAGATACACAGCTAGCATGCTAGATATGACTAAACTGTAGGGGTTATCCGGTTATTTGTTTTGTTTTTAACTCAGTCAACAAATTGATTCTCTAACCTAGTTTCCTCCTCAAACCCCAGAGCATTTTACAATGAACTCAAATGAACTTAAAACTCATAAATAAATAGCTTTGAAGGGGAAAAAACAGTAACAGCAGAATATCAGTAAAATCACAGATGGTGACAATGACCTGAACTGATTTAAAGACAAATAAGCAATTTATTTACTGTCGATTCTTCACTGCAATATTCATCTACAAAAACAAGCCAGGGAAGAACAATTTGCACCATGATTACCCAAGCAGAAGTAAAGCAGCAAGAGCAGTGACAGAAAAACTCTTACTTGCTGAGGCCTTGTAAGCCATTTTTTAGTGCAGAATATTTAAAAAAAAAGTTAGAACCATAAGCAATAATACAGAACAAGAGAGACAGTTCAGAAGGTTGTGGGATCAAGTTCTGCTCTGCAGAAAAAGTGAAGCTTCATAAGAGATAAATGGACACCCACAAAGCATGTGTCCATTGGGGAACCTGGAACTACAAAACTATCACCAGCACTCTCACACAGTATCCAGTGGTTGTTTGATGAGTAAAACTTTCAGGTGCTAAGAATCTCATGCAAATATGAACAATAGTCTCAATAGAACAATAGCTTCAGCAACCAGCCTGTCCTCTCTCTGTCAGGATCTAAAAATGGACCCTTATAGACTTAACAACACAGACAATGTTTCATAAAAAGGAGACCACCACTGTCCACTTCTTGTGCCTGGTATTCAGAAACATTTACTTAGCTCAAACTGATTTGTCCTGCCAAATCTCTCAGGGACTGCTGAAACGGCTGAGTCTCAGTCATATGCCACATCCATAACACACAAAAAGTAGACAAAGTTAATAGTGGTTTTAATAAAGGTAATTTGTGACTTTTGTTTTTCAAATACTAAATCAATGTCTAGCACTGAACCCTATGCAGTGGGTTAGTCATCTGTATTCACGAAGCAACTCAGCACTCTAAGCTCAAAACAGAACTGCAAGGCTCCTCATTTAGGTTCATAAGTGCTATTGAGAATGAGTTTAATGCATTTAATTTGCAACTTAATGCAAGGCCTAGAAAGCTCCACTTAAATTAACATCAGCCTTAAGAATAGTAGCTTTCATTATAATGCTAAAGAGTCCACAAAGAAGCCCACGCAGGGTTTCAGCGTCAGAAAGATACCAGCCAAAGAGAAAATGTGTTCTAAGCCTGTATTATAGAAAAATAATGGCAGCTCTAGAGTGTCAATATTTTAGGTTTTTAAATTCGCAGTAGAAAGGGTATGCTGTAGTAGGAAACTGAGATGTGATAGACTCTGTCCACTCCTGGGAACACTATTAAATCAAAATACAACAATAAAGGTTGAGTATTGTTTACATGCTTTAAGAGATAGGGCATTTCTTATATGCTTTTGGAACACATAATTTCCAATCACTCCTAAATTATTCAGGGAATAATTAAACCCTCCTAGACGGCATGATTATTTTGTTCTGATGAACAAAGAGAGTTCTACGAATTCAAATAGCAAAGATGACCTGTATCTATCTAGCTCTGACTCTAGGAAGTGATCTCTCTCAATACTAGAAATGCATCAGTTAAGTCTCAAAACTTATTCCAGAACTCTTCTCCAAAAGTTTTTTTGTTGGGAATTTTTTTTTTTTTTTTTTTTTTTTAGTAAATCTGTAAGACACATTATTCATAAAATATTAAAATTATGCATGTGAATCTCATCTTATCTAAAGCACAATCTCTTTTTTCTTTGGGATAAGAAACACTCAGGTTCACTTATAGCCCCCCCATTGCCCTCAAAGTACTTAAGTGTACAGTCTTAAAACAAGGAGTAATGAAGTGATCTGAAGAGAGTGAGTAAATCCAAGCTAGAGCTTCCCATTTCAAGACAAGTATAATATTTTATTGACATCAGTATTATTCTGTGAGCAATCTATTATTATCTACCCAAAAATAAACAAATTTGCCCTAAAACACTGAGCATGAGCAGAAAGTCATTTACCTCACATTAACGAACAGCAAACAGAAAACCACATAAGAAAAGTCATCTATAACCACCCATTAATCAAAACCCATTAGCTTTTTCAGGACATAAATGTCAGAAAATATTGGAAAATTAATTACTTGATTTATGCATAAAGTGGCTTTATACTAAAGCCACTCCTTATTTCATTTACAAAAGACTTCATACACATAAGTGGCATTAGCATTTTATCTTTACCAATGTTGAATTCTTCCCAAATTACTTTCACTGCAGTTCCGACAGCTTTATATTGCTATCCAGATGCTTTGGTTTTTTCATTGCTCAGAGCTAAGGCTAAAATCTTTACCATGCAATTACTAGCTAGGTACCTCATCTGATTTTATTCATTCTTACACCACAGAAACACTGGAAGCTCCTCAGACTTGCTTCCATGACAACATGCAGTTATAATACAATCTCAAAATAAATACCATTATACAACACATCCCGGCTCTAGAATGAGTCATAGGAGCCCTGCAACGTTTCAGCAAGATAGGCATCTTTTCTGTAGTGTCAAATACTCATTGTCTTCAGTAAATTAAAATACTATAAAAGTTTTATTTAACAGGTTTAATACCTAGCATTACTTGAGCAAACTTTCACTCCACAAGTAAATAAAGTCTGATATTTTTCTTACAATGCTGTTTGCTAAAAATTTCTAAAGATTCTAGCACTTTCCAGTATAACTCAGGGAAGAATACAGCCTTATGCAAGTTTGCAATGCAAAAAACAAACATGTATGTATAATTTTAAGTTTACGGTGTTGACTGAAAACAATGTGTTTTTAGAAACAAGGTTTACAGGTAAAGTGACTTTTGGTCTGTAATTATCCATAGGCATTTTATCTGGATTTTGGGTTAATTGCATCATAGAAACACAAGTCAGATTTGATCAATTTATGACGGACAAACACAACTATGGTACATCCACACCTAGCTAGTGCAGAAGCTGCTTAACCTCTCAAGCAGAGAAGGAAATCTGAGCCAGTCGGTCTGGGTTCAGTACAAAAACAGCCTGTCTGTCTCAGGAACGGGAACTAGGCCAAGTCATCTACAACTGGAACTAAAACGGAGCTAACTAAGCCCTCGTGTATCCAAACTGAGTGCAGAAGTCATTTAAACGGTTCCCTGAAGTTTCCATGAGGACTCACCTGTTCAGGACAAAGACACAGGAGCCAGAGGATGAGGTTCAGCCCTGAGATCAGGTGGTTAAACCTCCTCTGGGAAGATGACACGGCAGTGACATCCACTTTGCTCTGCAGAAGTCAGACCTGAAGTGCAAGACTTCCTATTCTGCGTCAGTGCCAGGGCAGACCTGGGATCACACAAACCCAGCATTTTGTGTTGGTTACACACTTACCAAAACTCTGTCAGTCAGGTTTTTGTGGCACACCCTTGCGTCATTTACTCTGGGTAGAAGAAATATTAACTACACTGACCTGAAAAAAGCGGGTATCAATAAATATTACAAGTAGCTTAAGTTTCTCAGAATACGTTAAAACATATGAAAAACTATGTAAGCTTTTCTTGAGTTATGCCTTCAATTCCATTAATTTTTTTGGTCTAATTTTGACAGGATACTAGTTTACACAATCATTTCTACCAATTTCCATTTAGTTGTGTTACTTGAAATGCCTAATCTACAGCAAAATGTTTAAAGACTCTAGGATACAAGTATTTGAAATTCTTCATTACAAAAAAAAAAAATCCGTGGAAAGGACTAAGACAAGAGTTCTGAGTTTACGACTCAGGAAAATCAAAACAGGATTCAGACAACTCAAGATTACCAACTATTTAAAGAATATTTTGCAGTTTCATTCTATAATTAAAGCAACACTCCACAACACAATTCTGCTAAAGATTCAGCCCCTAAACCTTGAGGAGCTAATAGACATCAATAAAATCTCTGGATACTAAACAGTTTAAAGAGTAAAAAAAAGAAGAGAGGTCACAGCCTGCATTTATTTGCCTATTTACCACAATTACTCAAAGTATACTTTCTTCATTCTTATGTCCTTAGAACGAAAAGGTACCAAGCTAAATGTACCTTCAGCCACACTTTCATAACAGTGGGCAGGCCATGGGTGAAGTTCTGGGTTTCAGGATGACTTTGACACGTGAGGTTCAAAAGCTCCCACTTTCCCAGGCCAGTGCCCAAGCTGCAACATGCACAGACTGCTCCAACAGCCCTGGCCTAACCCCCGCCTGCCTTCCTGAGGAAATGAACTAAAACTACACAGGGCCAGCAACAGAATGGAAGAGATTAATCTAGTCCTCAGCCCAAGAGCAAGGTATTTCCTTAAAAACAACCTGAATTCTGTTTCCAACACTGTTTTGCACTAACAAAAAAAAAAAAATCTTTGAACAAAATGCACTAGAACAGGTGCTATGACTCCAACTGTCCTCCCCTCATTAGGCTACAAACAGCAGAAGCTGTTCTTTCACTGATGAATTCTTACCACTACAAGAAGGCTGGCCAAGTCCATGAAAACTCGTGGATTCATGGTTATTAAACACACAAGTCATCTCCAGCTCTTGGAATCCTTGAACTGGAACAGGCAGAAAGCTCTGAAAGCCCTCAGAGGAAGCAGGATACCTATTTGTCCTGGTTTATACTCTTAAACCTAACCCTCCACTCTGGCTGCTGTTCAAACAGGGTGCCAGCTTGACAGACATCTCAGTATTTTTCTTTTCCAGCAAGCAAAAAAGTACATAGAAAATTATATTTTACATTATGTTCTACTTTATCTGATTATGATTGCTAAAGTTGAAGGACAAAAATTGATAAAACTGGAGCAGTGCAACATATGTAAAAATGAGCAGGTAAAGAAATAGGGGTGAAACAAATGAAAAAGTAAGACTGAAAGCTATGAAAGAAGAAAGGGGACTGATGGATATGTAAAAACGAATTAAGTGGTAATAATATAAATAGATAACTACTTAATTGCTTTAAATTTCAAGAATCCAAAACCAAAACGGGTCTTTTATGCTAGTTACTCAGGCTTAAATCCAAATGAGCAGCTGTCAAATAAATTTTCCAAGTCCTGCATTACAAGAAAGTAGATGAAAGTACTAATGTGTGATATAAAAATTAACACCAGACAAAAATCAAACTGCTAGCACTCCTGCCACTTCCCAGTTACATTAGAACACAAGAGGATTCTGTAAGATGCACAGCAACATTATCTACTGTCCATAGAAGAAGGCATAGCATGACACAATGCAAATGCTTCCAATTTAGACATGCCTAAGGACAACAGTAGGGAATTCACCTGTTACTTGTTTACTTTAACACATTCTCTGAAACTAGTAATGTTTCTAGTCCCTCCCAGATACATTTCAAGATTAATTCCTGCCACTCTGATCATCTCATGACTGATGCATCATTTGAGGGATGAATCTATCGGGTGGCATTTTCTTGGGAGACTTGGAGATTTCTAGGGCAGATGATCATGATCGCTGAGTGGCCAGAAGGAGGATCCTGGGAACTACAGGC
>NW_010547793.1:0-4161 GCF_000687285.1 Phaethon lepturus | reverse complement strand
CCCTCTGACCATCCTCTCAAAAAAAAAAAAAAGCCAGTCAAACACTAACTTGTCAGAATTCAGTTCCACTCCATTGTCTCTCCCAAAACAAAACTCTGAATTGTGATTTTTAAAAAATTTTATTTTTAAAAGTATGACCTTTTAATACTCTCTTTGCTGCTTTTCTGGATCATTTTAGAATCATTTCTGACCAGCAGCATAAAGGCATTCTAAGTACCTTAGAGTATTTTTAAAACAGCCTCCATGCTGCCTGTAAGCATTTATCCTTTTACTTGTTTTTATTTTTTTTTTTTAACCAGACTCAGAATTTTGAAGTTAAATACTGCAATAATTTCTTTTTCTCCTACATGAAAACCACTGTTAAAAAGTAGCTATTAGTGTCTTAATTTAGGATGTCGCTCAAGGCTATGAGTGAGTTCTCTTTGGGATTCTCTGAAGAATTGTTTCAATGAGCTACCATTTAATAGCCAAAATGACCGTTTGCCTATCAGGCTGTATCATGCCTTTTATCCAAAACAAAGGAATACTGAAGCCTCCCATTTCCAGAAGAACAGACATCATCAAAAAATATCCATTAGCTCAGCACGACAAGGTCCTGTGGATTGCCTAATAACACCTGTAGTGGGCAAAGAGCAATGCCAGGGCGGATAGAGTACTTCCAAGTACAACTTTGCAGTGCAGCTACTCACAGGTGGGTCAAGCAGCCCTGGTGCTTTGCCCTCGAAGGAAAGCCAATGAAGACTCATCCCTGCCATGCCCAGGACCACTCTATCGAACTGTCTGAACTTACAACTACTCCTTCCTCCCTATCAGTGAAAAACACTTTATTACAAGGTAGTAGAACAGTTGTTTCAGTAGGAAAGATAAAATACATTGACAAATTGAAAGCGTGAAAGCCACATGCACTGAGAAGTCCAGTGCACTGACTGAAGTCAGTCAATTATCATCCAAAAAGAAAGGCAAACCCAAACCTAAGAGCCAGATACAGCACCTAAGTATCAACAACAGTTTAAAGAAAAAAATTATTTTTTTCCCCCCCCTATGATTCTGACAGAACATAATAGAGGACAAATGCTATCTTCCACGAGACAGCAGAACACTAAGTATCATCATTCAAAGATGAAGAGGGTGCCTTAAACAGTGAATCAAGACGACAAGTACATTTTCTCATCTCTTAGAAAAAGCAGTAACAAAAGCCTCGCCCCAAGACACCTTTTGGGAACCAAATGCCAAAAATTGACTTTAGACATGTCAATTCCATAGCTAACCATTAATTTATAGGAAACTCTGTAAGTACAAATTACTTAGACAATTTAACTAAGCCATGAAAAGAGAAAATTTGAGATTTTTACTCGCTTCAAAAGCAACCAGTGATCTTTGATGATACAATTCATACTTCAGAAGGTATGCCAGACCAACACAGCTAGACTGCATAGATTCCATATTTAAAGCCATTATTACGCTTATTATAAATATGTTTAATATGGACATTACACCTGATAACCTTCTAGATGTTTTTCTAGATACAAGCACTTCCCACTAATTGCTAAATATACAGGTCAAAATATAAAGGGGGACACATCCTAATTATTATCCTACTTTATTAGAAAAGATTAGTTACTGATGATGCAATAATTTAACCAATTTTTCTTGCGTGATCTCTTGCACATTTCTGCCAACATATATTATTAGTGATAAAGGATTTAATTTCTCATGGCTTCTGAAACTTAATGGTTTCTGTTATTTTTGCCCCTCTTCCAGTAATAGAGGAAGAAAATAAAGATAAAGAAAATAAAGATAAAAGCAAGAGATTAAACAATGCAAATACCAGCAAGCATTAAGTCCTGAATTCACAAAGACCTAGTATATGGAAAGCATGAAAGCTGAAATATGGACCAATACACAGATACACCAGACAGTATTACTACTTTTTTCTCGTGACTGTTCCCAAGGACCCAAGACATTATAAATGAAATATCTCAGCAAGGACAGACAGAAAGCCTGTGTGTCCCAAGGATGTTTTTTCTTGGGAACAGAGCTGGCACACAAAAAAGTAACATTTCCAGAACACTTCCCACTTTTTTTTCTCCTATAGTGGATCACATTGAACAAGATAAACTTGAAAAAATATTGCCTTAAAAAGAATCCCCAAACCTTATTTCAGTAAATAAATTCCCTAATAATTATCAATAAGTGGATACTTATGAAAAAAGAAGCAATTTCTACAGTGCAATTTCTACAAGCATTACAGAAGTTCAAAGTATAAGACATTATGCAACCATTTGAAATGTTGTTTTAACAGTTTCACCAGCACACCTGGTCCACACATTTCCAATACAAGAAGTTAACACTTTTGCGTCCCCTGCTATGCAGTCTTGTCTTGACAAAAGCAGAGGGCCCACCTTAAGAGACTATTGCCATATCTGTAATCTATTCCTCGTACAACAGGTAAGAGTATGATGAACGTTTCATGGTACGCGAGAAGCAGCACACCTGTTTGTGAACAGGGATGTGACATAGCTGTCACGCTTCAACATGGTTTCAACAAATGTATTTATGTTGTGTAGATACTCCCACGTAGCACTGACATAACCTGCAATCTTGCACCTCTAGGGACACTGTCTAAAAAAAATACTTCCAACTGCACTGCACCTAATGGGGAAGGGGGGAACCAACCCACCCTGTCCTTCATATCGAGAACACAGACAGCTTGGCACAGCTGCCCAGGCTTTCTCCAGAAGCCAGTGATTCAGCATGATAGGTACGGACAGGACGGGTCAACAGAAGGAACAGAAAAATTCTGCTATGTGAACATTTAACTGGTTGTAATTATGTCAGATGAAACTATCAAAGCCTGATTACCTTTACAACAGTTCTGTATCCTACACACCCAGGTTCAAAGAAATACTGTAACCCCAGGCTGTAATCCTATTAGAATGAAGCACGTCTTAACTATTATTTTAAACAACCGGATGCATAGGTCACATTTAACAAGCTGAATTATTAAGTGACTGGAAATCAGCAGTTTCTCCAGCACACTCTAAAGTATCTAATCACTTACCATTAGTCCTCTTGCACTGTTTGAAAAACTTGATTTGTTACAATAAATTGCTGTAAGATACAAAAATTCAGCAAGTCTAAACACCATATGTTGAAGTAGCACTAACGAGTACAAGTTTCTAATAGACTAGTTTACATTTTCTACTTCTACTCTTGCAATTTGTTCAAACAAATCAACAGGTTAAGCAATCCGCAATGAGTAACAACTTACTGTGAGCAAAGCTTTCCAGTTTACTGGAAAACATGCCAATTTCTAAAACATACTATGGGATTCCAAGGCTTTAACTAAGACCTGCTGAAGACAAAGACATCCTTTCCATTTCTCAAAACCCCCTATTATATAAGTTAATAAAGAAATAAAATTAGCTGTAATTCGAGTAAACAAACTGAGAAATTCTTTGAAGTGTTACCTATGCTACCCTCTTCATTGACAGTTTAGATCTAATGAATGTATTTTAGGATACTTTAATTGTGAAGGATTGTTCTCCCCACAAATGCTAAAATGACACACTTGATATGCTCTGGAGCAAGGATCTCGATATTTTACAGCATTTTGGTTGCTAGACTATCTTACTGTATCTACTCTATCATACCCTACCTACTTTAAAACGTTTTACGTTTTCTTCTGAGAAGCATAATGTTCGACTTTTAAAGGCTTCCCATGAGACTGTGCTACCAAGAAAGGCCACGAAGAAATGGATCAAGGTGATTTTTTTTTCCATCAGAACTAGGAACCTGAGACCAGCAGCCAATCGAAAGGGCGGCAGTCCCTTCCCACTCCATCTTCCTCAGCGCGGTCAGCTTCTGCAACTACAGGGATCTCCTCCGCGCAGGCAGAGGGAAGCCCCCGCAGAGAACAAGGCACGAGGGGGCCAGACCCCAGGCGGGGAAGCCGGTGGCCCCCGGCCAGCAGAGCACACGCACACTCGTGCCAGCAACGCCCGAGCAGCACATCTGGGGGGGATGCGCCAGGGCCGCAGGCCTCGGGCAATGCTTCCACCCGCGGCACGGAGACCCTCAGCCCCATGGGCAGCTCCACGCGACGGCCTGCCCCGGGGTTCACTGCAGGCAGGGCCCGTCCCGCTGCCTTCCCGAGCAGCG
>NW_010547792.1:5791-18785 GCF_000687285.1 Phaethon lepturus | reverse complement strand
CGGGCCGTGCCGCCAATCGGACGGCACGCATGGAGAAGGGCGGTGCACGCATGCGCCTTGGCTGCAGGGGTGGGAGGCTGCGGGGCGGTGCTGTGGGGTGGGAGCCAGCTGCCGCCGTAACAGGAAAGCTGTGCTCCCCCGCCTGGGTGCGGCGCGAGAATCACGGCAGCGGCTAAGAACCCAGTTTGGGCGGGAGCTCCGCGACTGACGCAGCGGAGGGGGCGTGAGGCGATTCAGCCCGGCCCTGGGCGCCCACCGGGACATCATCTTCTTCAGGGGCAGAGCCCGCGTTAGCGACAGCTGCAGCGCCGGTTTTCAAGCCTATTAATGCCGTGCTAAAGTGAGAGAAGGGAGGGGCTGACGGTTGGGCCCTGCATGACGGTGACCCAGAGGAAACACTTCAGCGTCATTCTCAAAGCACGGGTTTTGTCAAAGCATTCTCCATCATCTAATACTTGTTCTGCCCTGTCTTACCTTTAGGAGCTTCTCGAAATTTTTTTCAGTAGCATGTATGGACCCCCGTGTTAATGTTTTCAAAAATGGAGGTAGGCCAAGTCTGTTGCTCCTACAGCTGAACTGGGGATAGCACTAAATAGTAATGCTCTTAGCCAGTTTTATTTTTCATTAATACAGTCCCTGGTTGCTAGAAGACACCTCTTAAGAACATACAACATTAAAAATTAAGGTAAAGACTGTTAAAATTTGTATTGGCTAAAACATCCTTTAGCTCCAATTACAATGCATGTAAAAAGAGTATAGATGGAAGGAAATAAATTAATATCTAGATAGGTCAAATACAAAACTCTCCCCAAATATTTATTTAATTTCATACTTAAAAACTTTACTCTGAAAGAGAAAGAAGGAAATGTAAATAAATTGCTCCACTTCTGTCATCAACATGATCTATGTAATTCTTCCGTTCTTGCTTCTCTGTTTGATCAAAGTCATGATGCACTTGAAACTGCCAGCTTTTTTAAATGGTCCATGAATACCTGGAGACTAACATCATCTGTCAAGATTGGAGCTCCCGATTCCTGCAGAAGAATAAAGAAATAATGAGCCTAAAATAGTGTTGTTAACACTGGGGACTAACTGAAAGCAAATCTGATGTCAGCACTTTGAACTAATTGCCTGCTAAATCAACCACCGTATTTCCTGCAAAGGACAAATACCTAGTGGAAAGATGCTATTCTTTGGCAACAGCACTGACACTATCCTCTAGTGCAATCTGAACTACTGGAAAAAAGAAAGTCTCTTCTTTCTAAAGCATTAGGAATTTTGCTGCCCAAAGCTCTACACAAATATGAAAGTCTAATATTCTCAGCTAAATTAGATCTGTATGTATCTGTATGTATCTAAAATATGTATCTACATATTTCAGTATTCCAGAATACTAAATACACGGTGACCTAGGAGTTTTAAATCATATTTGTAGGGAAGGGTGAAGATAAATTTCTACATCAGTTCATCTGAAACCTCTAAGCGCATATTCTACATCAAATTAGCTGCTTTTTTTCAGTAGCGGAAAATTCTCCTGGTCTGCCCGTGCCCCACATGTTGCTGGGATACAGGAAGGGAGATCAAAAGGGGAAAAGCCCTCCTTATAGAGACCACTCATCTCCTGCCATCAAGCTGCTAAAATATTGAACTGTTCTGACAGCACCTCTATTTAGACAGCCATTCTTTGGAAACATTGATAAAAAGCCCCAAAGTCAATGGGATTTTGCTGAAATTTGGGGGATTCACTACAAGAACAGGAACACAAGTTTAGTCATCCAGGCTTGAAAACTGTATTCTGATCATCTTGTCATCTAGTGCCCCCCACCTATACTGTTTGTCTTACCAACAATCATGGGCTTGAGTAAGTAGGTTGAACAAAAATCTAACCTAAGCTTTAGAGACAAACCTAATAAATCAGTTGTCTTTTAAAATGCTACAATTATTGCAGTCTCAGCTGGTAATTCCATTACCAGATCCTTTGTTTCCTTGCACCACAAAGCACTGTAAGATTTTCAAATCCAGTCACATAGATCTGCAAAACGCTCTTAGGTAAGAAATAAGAGGATAAATGTAACCTGCTACCTGTTTGTGGCCATGTGGTGAAGCACAATGGCTACTGTGTAGACAAATAACGTAAATGTACATTTTACAGTATTCCCAAACGTGAGCAGCTCTTCCATTGCTTACCTGTCCCCACACATAGAGGTTATTGTGGGTCTGAGAAGGGTTCACTTTAGACAAGAGGAACCGGGCCTATTAAGACAAAACATTAGAGAAACAGTTACGTAAAACAACAGACCTGTCAGCTCCCTCAAGACTTCTTACCGCCTTAGGTACATGACTAGTGATGTTGTTCTGCTTTTGCAAGGTACTAATTTAACTTAAACAGCTTTCAAGTCCAGAAACAGCCCTGCTCCACAAACAACTTGTCTCCAAGGGGCACAGAGTGCTCTGCTACAGCAAGCGGCGCTCGCCTGGCAGGGCAGCTCTGGTTCCATGTGACACGGGTATGTCAACCAGCACTGTCCCTCACATGCCGCTCTTCAAAAAAGAGGTCAGTGGAGGACCAGCATAACAGAGTCACATCAAAAATTAATACCAAGCCTTTGTTTTGGAGCATCAGTTCCTGCTTCTTCACTGCTACAAACAAGCCAGGCACAGACAAGCACAGCACAACTGCAATTCCAGGAAAAGCAAAAATAGAAATTTTTTTATATCCTTCTTCACCATTACAGAATAAAGGAACAGATGGTAAATCATTCAGCATAACTTACTGTCCTAGCAAACTAACTGCACTCCCTGTCTTGGGTAAGTTTAGATACACAGCCAAATAATTTCTTTCCCACCTCTTTAGGGAATAAAAAGATATTTAAGCTGGCGTTTTCAGTTTTTTCGATCCTCAGATTTCAAAAGCATATTCAGCAAGTGATTGGCTTCTTAAAGGACAAAGTTGTAGTAAAAGGTCGTAAGAAAATATACAAGCTCTGTACTTTGAAGAGCTAGATTACCACTGTATTTAACTTACAGAACCATCCTTTCAGTAAAGCAGAAAGACAGCTATTTGCTCTGTTCAACAACAGAAAGAGCTCCTCGATAAGCCTCCTTACCTGACTGCCCCCATGTTCAGTGTGGATGTAACGCGGCATTGGGAATCTTGTCTGCAAGATTTCCTGGGCATCATCCAGTGGGGCTTGCAGTAGGTGCTTGAAGTTTTCATATTCAGGCATGTCTTGGTAACCAGCTTTCTGCCACTGTGCAATGGTCTATTGATGGGACAGAGAGGAAATTAAGAAGTAGTAGAGGTATCTGCAAACCTCCCCTTTTTAACCTGCATGTCTTAAGGCAGCAGAATGTTACAGGTACTTCTGCTTACAGGGCACAGGGCAAATGCATGCTTTCACTACTCTGGCAGTAACATCAATTAGTTTCCGTCCCTGAATTTAAAAAACAGGCACTCAACACAAAAGCTGGCAGCAGTTTGTGCAGTGCAAGAGCAATTCATTGAAAGTGATCTTCAAGCCTTTATGTTTCAGCCTGCACCAACACAGAAACACAAAGTGTTTGTAAGTCACTGACATTTTGAACCTGACTTGGACTTAAATTAAGCAGCCATTGCCTTACAGTATTTTCAAGGTACCTATCCATAGGTACTGAGCAATTGTTCTATACATATGCAGGTCACATACTTAGCTCTTCCTTTGTCTAAATTTTACCCAGTTGCTGAGTGTCTTGCTCTGCAACAGTAGGTAGAAACTATTTAAGGTAACTCTGGAAGATTTATTGTTATTGTTGACTTAAGCGTTTAACTCCTGTTTATGTCAATTGGGTAACCTGGCTCACTTCTCAAAGGGAACAAATCCTATATGGAGTGAAGTCAGGAGCTAATAATAGAGCTGTGGCAAACTATCATACCAAACTTCAAGCATTCTAATAACAGTCTTTAAATATCAGTGAAGTAGCTTAATTGACAAACAAAAGGAAGAGTTAAAATGCCTCCCAAAAAGTTTTCACTAACAGGAATGTTTGACCATAAACTGAGATGGGTTTACTTAAACTACTACAATCTGATGCCACGTTTAGGTAGAAGAAACTGGATGAGGGCCATTCCCCAAGCAGGACTATAAAGGATATGAGGGGCAAAAAAAAAAAAAAAAAAAGGCATCAAAGAACAGGGAGATTTCCAGAGAAAGAAGTGAAAAGCCAGCTTCCTCTTCACTCCTTACCCCATAACTACTTTAGGATGTGAGAGATTTCTATTATCCAGCTATAGTAGCATACTGCTCCCTTACAAAACCTGACAGGAAGATCTACAGGTCTGCATACTGAAGAGGCACCGGAATGCCAAGACTTTGCATATTGGTATAAATCTGGATGTTTAGAAAGGGCCAGTACCTAAGCACTTAAGCTCGGTCATGATGGAAGGAACATAGCAGCACCTGTCAAAAGCATCCAGTACTTAAAAGCAAAAGCTGAAAAAATTCCTAGCTGATTTCTGTGAGAGCAGCAGTATTTGAGTGGCAAAACCCAGCAATCAAGCACATCATGTATCTGAAAATCAAACTGCATCTCTCTGCCCTGCTTAGTTTCACGTTTCTCTGGCCTTTCCCAGGTGTGGTTAGGGAGTACCTTCATTACCAAGCTAACAGGACAGCTATTCCTCAGTACAGAACACACCTCCTTAGCAACTCCAGTAGGATTTGTTAACTCAGACAGTGGGGAAATTGTATTAAAACTGGCAGCATGTATATGATGTCATTCTGCTAACGTGGGCTTTGCAAGCAGCTTTGTTTTATATTAACAGTGACACTGTCTGCATGCATGACAGTAGAGAGGGAGTGCAAACAGAGAAAGAGAATATGTTTCACTGTACCTCACCAAGGTAGATAACTATCTGGAAGAAAGTATCCATCAGTAGGATTCTGTCAGGAAGAATACTGCTGCTGTCCAAAAGCACTGGCTGGGGAAAATAAAGAAGAAGATATTCAGATGCCACTAAGCCCTCAGAACTGTATTAACCCCCATGGCTGGCCGAACAGCTTGCTCAGCCCTGTCCGTATAGACGCGACTCCACCAACGGCTGCTCAGTCCACGCGAATGCCTTGCAGAGCGCGGTCAGCCTCCTGCAGCATCCCTGAATGGAGCAGCAGGTTATCAGCTACTGCATAAAGTGCAAGAGAGCAATTTCTATGACTATCCAAGTTTAATCGGAAATAACCTTGAACAAAAGTATCTCAGGAATAATAAGGAATAACACAAGAACTCTGTAAAATGCTGCCAAGAAGGTTTAAAAATGTTACTTCAGCAGCTTCTGCATTTCTTTTATGTCAAATGCACTCCTTTCAAGGAAGCCGCCAGTATAAGAGAATCCATGTCTGTCCATCGAATACTTGCACATAGGTTAACGCTGATGCACAAACAACTGAAAACAAGCAACTGGTGGGAGATTATGACCTGGAAGGGCTGAGGCTTGCTGACTTACACAATGGAGATGGCAGCTTCTAGCAGAGAAGCAAAAGTAATACTGACAGCCTGCAAAATTCACCAGATGGTGGGAGGCAGGGGCTGTGGCTTGGCAGAGGGGCTGGGTTAAGGAGGTGGGGGGGAAGGGACACACAGGGGGTTGGCAGGTTTGGTTTTTGTGGGGTTTTTTTTTAAATCAAAGCTGTACACCGTAAGCTTACTGAAAACCAATTCATATTTTACATTGCCCCATCTCATCCTTTAATAATTACCTTGATTAAAAAAATATATAAATAGCGGCCTTTTTGCTGAAATAGTATTACTCTGACTGGATACTCATTATTTTGGATTGATCCACCTCTTCCTATTAAACAAGGACTCACCTCAGGAGGCCCATGGAAAGAATAAGCATAAAGGATGGGCTGGATCATAATGAGAGACTGGGTCAGATCTTGCCTAGCAAAGTGGTGACGGTAATAAGAAGATTCATCTGGACTGTTATTGAAGACCTGCAGGAATGGGGAGCGTCGCAGATGGAACATGAACTGCACCAGAAAGATGAGTGAGAAGAGAAATGTCAGCAAGTTGCCAAAACTTCTGCACCTAAGTCCAATCTTTCCAATCAGCAAATTCTTTGAAAAAAGTCTACCCCTTATTAACTCCTCAGAGTTCTTCTCTTATCAGTCATTTGCAGCACTAAACTACAGGAACAGCCCACCAAATAAAAAAAGAATCTGTTCCTCCCCTCTTGAATCTGGTAAATGGTACAAGATGTTTTATCATCACTCTCACTCACCCTTGCACACTTTTGCCATAGCTGTGGGAAGTGAAGTACTTACCTGGGGATACAAAGAAAACGATTCTGACAATCTGAAGGAGTTGGGATCATCTTTATTGTATTGTCCAAATTTCTGACACTGTTGGAAGCAAAATGGATACTTCAGTTAACTTTCTCTTTTTTTTTTTCCCCCTCCTTTTTTTTTTTTTAGAATTAACACTTCTTTTTTTGGAAGGGTGTTCTTTTCATTGTTTTTAAATAGAGCAACTAAGGCATGAACATGACAACAACAAGTGATATAAAATTTACAGGCTATTTTTCTTTAAGTCAGTGGTTTCTGTATGATGATTCGATCTATTTCTTTTTTTTAGATATATATATAAAAAAAATCTAGGTTTGAAGTTGTCTAAGAATGAAAGAAATAGTACTTATAGTACTACCCAATATCTTCCATTACATCAGGGCTACTACGTTATACCTAAACTGCTTTGTATGCTATGACACAGTTCTACAGCAACTCTACTTCCTTCTAGAGCAGTAGCAGACTGGCATTTCACTGACTGCTTCACTGAAAATAAGAAGCATCAATGGTTTTAGCAATTTAACTGTAAAAGACTCCACAATCCTTTCAGCACACAGCATGCCCGTGCATGCTTTGGTGCTCAAATCTTTACTTGATACTGTTTTTTCAGTGTCTGATGTGCCATATCTGTTAGTATCAACTCCACATGGGTGTCTGGACAAAGCCAGAATCAATTTAGGCAATTCAGGATTTTGAAATGCAAAGCAAGAGACAGTATGAAGTTGCGGAAGTGATTACTACCCTGCACTTAGCACCAGTGAGCCCACATCTGAATGCTGTGTCCAGTTTGGGGCACCCCAGTGCATGACAGGCATGGATAAACTGGACTGAGTTCAGCAGAGGCCACCAAGCCAGTCAGGGCCTGGAGCACCTCATGTAGAAAGAGAGGCTGAAGAGCTGTTTTTGTTCAGCCTGGTGAAGAGTGGGATCGGGGAGTCATATCGCTGCCTACAGCTACCTGACAGCTACGTAGCTGGAGAGATGGAAATTCTGATTGTGGGGGGGAAGTCATAGTGACTGTGATTAAACATTGGAACAGGTTGTCAAGAGAAGGAAGAGATACTCCGTCTTTGGAAATCTTCAAAACTCAACCGAACAAGATGTGGCATAGAGCAACATGCTGTAACTTCAAAGCTGGCCCTATTCTGAGCAGAGGTGTTGAACCAGAGACCTCCAGAAGTCCCCTCCCACGTGCATTATTCTGTGTTTCACCATCACTTCTTTAATCTCAGGTTTAACCCTTTCAGCATGAGGGGATGTTTACCTACCCTGATCATACTGGCTTCTGAGCCATCGCGTATTACAACTATGTGCCCATGAACAGAGTACAAAAGAAGCAAGTCAATCTGGAAAAAGAATGGTGTTTTCATCTCCAGAGACCCTTTTTACTACAAGCAAGAATGCACCCAACTGCAATCTATTGGTCTTACCAGTCTGATCAGCTGTCTGTCCAGCCATCGCAGAACATCAGGTCCTTCCTCAGATTCAGCTCTGTACACCCCCAGTCGTGCCATCAGCACAGCAGCAGCTTCCTGGTCAAATGCAGCTTCTATATGCTGGAGTTGACTCTGCGCATCTGCCCAGCTATAGGGTTAGTAAAGGGTTAGTGCTACATGCATTCACCTTCAACAAAACCCAAACCAGATTCATCCTCCCTGTACCAAACACTCTGCAGCCAATGCGTGCAACAAAAAGCTAGAAAAAAATCCAGCACAGACTGCAGCTTAAGTTTCTGACATTCTGCCAAAGAACTGGCATGAGATACTCACTTTCTGGCTATGGTGGTAACACGAATGCGTTTCTGCATACTGGAATGTTGATACTGAGTGACAAACTGCACTGCCCCTCTGCCTCCCTGAGGTATTGGTGCGTTGTGCTGAAAATGAAACAAGGTAAGCCTTCAAAATGGTCTGGCTTCTCATAACTCTGTACACTACGGAGAACTCCAGGTTATCATTTCATTAATCACAGAATTAAGTACATGCTAGGGATGGACCAGAGAAGGCAGACGTGTCTGTTAGTGGTGTGTTTTCCAGCAGCCCGCAGGGTCAAGTGGTGCTGGGGCCATTTAATACTTCTTCTTCAGGTTGTCCCTTAAAGGACAGCAGCAACTTATCACCTCTATAGCAATGAACATAAGAATGGCAGTACAAGGTCTGAGGAAAGGAAATACGAGTCCATCATCCTATTCCCAGAAGTAACAAGCCCACACAGCAGAGAAAACAAAGAGAGACACGTGAGGAATAGAATTCCTTTGGGGTGACCTTCCTAGCTTCTAGCTGCCACATGCTCAGAAACTTCCCCAGCCAAAAGTTGCTTCTGAGCCATGAAGTTATTACAACTTGGAGGACCAATTCTCCAACAATTTGAAGGTATTTATACTTTTATTCTCCACAGCACCTACTGGCAAAAAGACAATTTCTTCCTTGTTAAATAAATACTATATGATGAAGACAAGGAAAGAATGCAGGTTTTGTACAGAACAAACATATTAGGCAATTTATGCATACAAAAACAACCTCTGAGACTGTTTCTTTGGCACAAAACTCTTGGTTGCTTTGCAACCATCCATCTGCAACACAGGGGATATCATTGCATTTCCTTGCCCTGTTACAAACAATTACTTCGGTATGTGAAAAAGATGACAAAAAAAAAGGACTCACCTGATTTACCACTTCAAAGTAAATGGCCAGAGTTGTGCTGGGATCCAGACTACAAATTTTCCATTGAGATGTTCCTCCAATTCCAAGCTCCTGCACAGAATTGAAAAGAAAGCAGCATTTTTGTCTCTAGCAGCATATAAGGCAAGCTAATGTTAAATTCTAATCAGAGGTACAAGTTATGGCAGGCCTTCTAGATTTCTTATCTTTTGGGTGTGAATGAAGTTACTGAAGGACATACAGTTAAAAGAAAGCCTTATGCAGCAAGAATTCAGTCTAGGAAAGACTGTCTTTTCCTAGGGACGTTTCCAAATTGGTCTTTTCTTTGAAAACCCTGACATTCTAGTTGACATAAACTTTTCACTGTTTATTTACTTCTTTATTAAAGATTTTTCCATGTCAGAAACTTACATTTTCAGAAACACATGGCCCTTTAGCATTCAGGGATATGCATGGTCCAATAGCTCCTGCAATTTTCAGCTCCCTAGAGGTCTAGAAAAAGGTAAAAAAAATTGTGGTGGGGTTTTTGGGTTTTTTTGGGGTTTTTTTAATCAAGTCACTCAAATGTAATACCCATAGACTAAAATCAGTTGCTCAGCTTTGATCAGATGATGCATACACATGGCTGTCAAGGAAAGCATCTCTGAGTACTTTCCCAGATCACCTACTGCTACAATTAGTGAACATAAGAGAATCTACATAGTCACATCTTAATAATGAAGACATATTTATAGTAACCACAAGAAAGCATTAAATGTTCCTTGCTGAATGAGGAGAGGCTGAGCTCAGCTTCTTTTTAAAAAAAAAAAAAAAAAAACACCAACACAAATTTAATAAGCTTCCAAACAAAAATCCCTCCACTCAGTCCAATATGGCGCTTCTCCCAAAACAGGCAGTACAGTTGCCCTCAGAACACATAAAATTTTCTACACCCGCGATACTTAATTGACTTTTGAATTAACAGCACTTACATTTCCCAGTTAATGTCATCCAATGAAACTAATCTCTCACCTTCACATCCAAACTTGCACCAAAAGCCATCCGAAACTCCCCATTGAACCCTCTGTTAAATACCCGCTGGAAGGTCTGCTTGAAGAGAGAAGTGTTGAAGGAGTCTCCCATCACCATGTGTCCTCTGGGAAAGAAAAAATAATACACAAGGGAACTGAAGCAACAAAGGATAGATCCCTCCAACTCTCATGCATACAAACACATGCAGAAACTGTTTTAAAGCATGCCTTTGCATAGGTAGAATTCACATCAGGGATCGCAGATTCATGGGTACCTCCTCCAAAGTCAAGTCAAGTTAATGCTCCATCTTTGCCAGCTTGCTTTCTCAACTGTATTTCTTGTCATCCCTTTAGCTGCCTTAAAAATGCTCATGTTCTACCAGTTAGAAACATCTCAACCCAGGAAAGAGCTTTGCTCAGCCTCCTTTCCCTGAGCAGGACTGGTCTCACCCACACTACAGACAGGATAGCTGCACCACGAGGATAGATGCATGCATCTGTGCTGTGCCTCCCCCAAGCACCTTGGTAAACCCAGGCCCGATCAGATGGAGCTTAGTAACACAACCAAAGGGTCATACAATCTCTCTTGTGCTTACTGAGTATTACATGATTATTTACAAATACCTTGCATTTGCTCAAACCATCCTTTGACTTCCTAGACACGGCAGATCTTAAATGGCCAATAAGACGTGCCGAGTCCCCAAAAGGCCCAGTTTAGCACACAGCCTTCCTCACAGAGACCATAAGGTTTTCAGCAATATGGAACACAGGCATTTACACCTTAGAGATGTCACTTAAAACTAGATGCAGGGAAGGCAAGAATCTCTCGAGAAAGCAAAAGTGAGCTGTTAAGCAAAGAAAATCTGGCCCACACAGGGAAAGTTTCTACCCCGTGCCTGTCACTCTGCTCTTCTGATGGCACTTCAGTCAAGCACACACCACAAAGCACGGCATCTCTCTATATATCCATATCTGGAAAGGATACTTGCTATCTCCCAAGGAGGCAGAAGGCATTTGCAAATGGCATGTTGCACCATGCTTTAGAATACCTCTCTCAAAGCAGGACATCAAGTTTTCTACCAGCAGTGCTAATTCACATGCTGCTTTGAGACTTCAGAAATGTGGACTGGGATCAGGGAAGGTTTGCCATGTAATTCCTGGCAAATTCAAACCACAGTTTAGAATAGAATGATAAAAATCTTACCCTTTTGCCCTGACAGCAAACTTAACTGATTTCTGAACCATTCTCCCCCTCAAAAAAAAAAAAAAAAAAATACAGGTGCAAGCTTTGTGCTCTCCTGCCATGAACATACCCAGTGAGGTTTGCACAACACTTCATCTCTAGCAGTCCAGTCTGATCCAGGGCGCAGGCATAGATGTCGATGCAATGCCCGTTGGCTGCAGTGCGATTAGCCAGGGTCTCGTAGTGCTGGGGAAAACATACAGTGTTTAGGATGCCACAATGGTCAGTTTTTCTACCACTGTCCAGCTGAGGCCAACATGTGAAACAAGGGATAAATGAAGCAAATTACCAGTGCTGTGGTAAGTAAACAGCTATTTGCTGGAGCACACTTCTCCCTCCTAGAATGTTTGCACTTGGATGAGCTTGAGTTGCAGGTCACAAATACAGAGAGTCCATGACCTGCATGGGATCTTTGTCTCTGATAACTATCAGCTGGAAACCTTTGGGTTTCCACTAAGTTAAGAGAATAGCTTCCTCTAAGCTAAGAGGCACATTTCATGTCTGACATTTTTACTGTTTCAACTGTTGTTTCATATGACAAGAAAACAAAGGAGGCCTTCTGGAAGTGACCAGTTCCTGGAAGACAGGATTTCTCCTCCCCAGAAGAAGATACAATGATGTTGATGAACAAACTCTCCACCCACCATCAGCTAAGAAACAACACTGAAATACTTATTTCTCTGAGAAGGCACAAGATTGTACTGGAGAAGTAACTAGGAGGAAGTCTTTTTTACCCTTCCCTTGACCATTCTCACAATTTAATGTACACAGAAGGCTCAGGCACTTCAAGGACAACCATGCAAATATCTAGACATACTGTTCCCACATCAAGAGAATGGAATAAGTTTGGGGGAAGGACACTGGGCAGCTGTCAACACAGCCGTGTATGTAAGTATGTATTATGTCCTTTTCTCCCCCATTTAGCATTCTGACACAATATTCAGGGTATTTTTTAAACACACCCAGCAGGCACTAGCACCTACTTTGGTGGCCTTCTTCATGAACCTTGCATTGTCTTTCTCTATGTCATGCCAAGAACGGATGGGTGTTTTCAGTTCATCTCCTACCACCATGCCCGGTCCTTGTGTTGGTGGCCCACCTGTAAACAGCATTATTCTGGCCCCCGTGTTTGGAAATGTGCCCTAAAATAAAAATAAAGACTTATATCAGAGGGGGGTGGGGAAAGTGAGGGGGAAGAAAAGGGAGAGACTGATTAAATGGCAACAATGCTTTCTTTAGAGAAGCTTCTGCATGTGTTTCTGCAATGTCATTAGGGACCCATCTCTGCTAGAGGCCGCCTTGATAAATAGCAATGCATTTCCTGACAGTCACCACACTCTCATTTAGACTCAAGCTATGTCAAGCTTCATGTCTTCACAACAGGAAGCAGGCAGTTTCTGTTCTTTTTACTTACATCTTAGATGACCCTCAGATAAACCCAGTGCACAGTATCATCTCCACATAGCAATACACACAAGAATCAGAGACCTTTAAACACCTGCATATTTTACCATTTAGATGTAAACTTCCAGCCCACTCTACACCAGCTGGTGCTAATTCATCTCAAATGTCAGTAGCCACAAATTGCATCTCTGCAGTCCAACTGCAGTCCTGTGGCCAAGCTGGACTGACATTTGCACAAGTGTCAGCAAAGAGTGCCGGGTGCTTACTGTGACCAGCTCATCTCAAACAACAGCACTAAAAGTACCTCCAATAAGCCAACAGCAATCGAAAGAGCTACTCCAGTAGAACGTAAAGGCC
>NW_010547792.1:0-5760 GCF_000687285.1 Phaethon lepturus | reverse complement strand
TTTCCCTGGGTCACTGGCCATGGGTCCCTTTGCAGTTCTCCAAGCAGATCTGTTAAATTCATGTCAATCTTATGTACTGGCTGCAAAAACCTGCAAAAATTCAAATGAAATGTTTTCCTGCTTCTAAGTCCTTTCCGCTTAGAGAAGAAAGAAAGTGCCTCTTTGTTCCTGGCACACATAAATTGCACTGATAGTTATCGGAGGCACATGGCATGTTGCCTTCTTACATCCAAAACCTCCAAGATAATAGGCCTGTGCAAAATAAAAAATTTTATCAAGCAAGACATCAGGAACTGACAAGAATGAACAGTCACATAAAGCATAGGAAAGAACTTCAACGGTGACGTAGTGTACCAAAACGCACAACAGCTGCCACTGAAAAAGAGGAGCTCAGAAAGAGAAAACTGTATTCAACAGAGGCAAATACAACGTTACTGTACAGGGGTCACTTCTTGCCTGTCAATCATTTTTTGGACTTGCTGGGTCAGGGGTTAGGAGGTGGTATGTAGGATTGTTATGCATAGACCAGGCCCGCCATTGGCTGGTCAATCAAAAAGACAGGCCCTTGCTCCAAACAACTGGTGAGCAATATGCTTTCCAAAGATAGCTACTCTCTGTTTTTCAAGTAGAAATCTAGCCTGAATGGCAATCATGTTCTTGCAACTGCAAAACCAAGATACTACAAAAGTCTAATACACTGTCCGCAGCTCTAGCAAATCCCATCCATACGTATCACTTGATGTGAAATAACTGTGATTGGAAATAACTTGGAAATAACTGTGATTGGAAATAACTGTGACAAGACAATACCATTTAAATCTTCTCACAAAGACTCCTCTTGAGAAACCCAGGTTTAGAAGCGTGACCCCAAAGGGGCACAAAACATCTGTCCTGCTCTTCTGCTGTGCTGGTGGAGCTTACCTGCTTGAAATAACAGGTTGCTCTGGAGTTTGAAGAGGTCTTCCCTGTTGAATGGGGACAGCTGGCCTTGAAAGCCCAAGCATATCCTAGAGAACAGTAAAGAGGAGGCAGAAGAGATTGTACTATTCAAAGACTAAACATTATTTGCTGTCAAGCAATATACCCTGAGACCTGCATTACTATAGCCTTAAATACATTAAAATCTGTGAAATTATTAATCTTTGCCTCACATTAGGAATGGATCAATGGGTCCATTATGTGAGATACACAAACTCTATCTTGGACAAGCTTCCAAGGAATTTACAAAGGCAAAAAGACAGGACAGAGACTGGGAGGGAAACAGACTAACAGTTAAGAGCACTGAAGCCCCCTTCCTTCCTGAGAGCCCAGAGCTTGGAAGACTAGCAGTGGTGTCAACAGAGCTAACAGGAAGAAGCCACTGGCCTTAGAAATGGCAGAACATACCTGTATTTGTTTAGCTGTCAGGTCCTTTGTGCCCCTAAACACATAGCTCTTGGAAATCCCTTCACAGCTCAGCTCATGAACCTGGACCATTCTGCCGAAAGTGATAAGCCCCACTAGAGCGTCGGCAGGCAGCAGACTTAGGGACATCTGGAGGGACTCCTTCAGTGCCTGCAAGTCCTCCTCTTCCAAGCACGTGTCAACAACATACAGGAAGATCAATGGCGTCTGTGGACCTCGCTAATGTGGAAAGAGATGGATTTACTAGGAATGTGCATACGCCAGGTGACACTTCATAATGCCTCCAGCCAAGGAATAAAATGAGCCCTGTCTTAAGCACCTTGCAGAAATGTTATTTATTTGCATTATGTCAAGTAATTCTAATACATACATAATCTGTCACAAATAAGACAATTCTGGGGGCTTCAAACTTGCCTATGATTCATTACCTGCACTATATATTCAATTGTTGAAAACTGAGGCATAAGCTCTGCTGGTTGATTGACTTCAGATATGCCTGCATATGCTGGAGGGAACTGAAAAAGAGAACAAAAAATTAGGACAAGGAAGTTGCAGGACAAAAATGTAGAGCCCTCCTCTGCAGTACAGAGGCTGCCCTGCTCATGATATGGTTATTCAACTCTCTATTTACTGCCACTGCACCAACCTGATTAATTCATGACAAGACACCCATACGGCTGTTTTCCTAAGCACAGACAACAAATGGCCAGTAGTATGGACAGCTGCTCAATCCAGTGTAAATAAAAGATAGGACTAAAGTGCAACTATATGTTAGCTGAAATTCATTTAGCCACGCGACAGTTTCTGATGTCAAAAGTCTACTCAAATCTAATGAATTTCATACTCAGCAAGAACAGGAAACATCAAGTGCGAAAAACACAATGGAAATGCATAGGAAAAAGTAGGATTTTTATCTCCTCCCTATGCTCTGCATGCTGGTAAATTCAGTAGCAAAACTGAACTGAAAATAGACAAGATGCCAGGTAAAACAGGCCCATTAACAAGTACACTGGCCTGGGTTCAGCAAGAGAAAAAGGCCAAGGCAAGCAATCTAGAAAAGTGGAATTTATCTTAACATCCTTCACCAGGGGAGGTCATCAATAAAATGTTCACTGAAAAGAGGAAAGGGCTGATTACCCAGCTTACCTGATTTCTCTGAAAACAGAAGTTACAAGCCCAGAGTTTGGCCCGATAGTCAACTTGGCTGCAAGGAAAAGATGAGGCTTTAGTATAACTATATGAACGATTTTACAGCGCAACTTCACAATTATCTGTGCTGGTTCACAGCACTGAGGAAGAAATAGAACATCAGACACTCCAACTCGAACAACAAGAGTTTTACAGATTCAGACTCTTGTTCTATTGTCAGAAAGTCCATTAGCTAATCCAGTCCTGCCACTTCCAGGCTTGTCAGTGTGATGGACCACTGACAGCTCTCCACCACAGACAACTCTCTGGAGTTGTCTGCCTTTGGCAGACAAAGACTTGAGTCTACTCATTCTTTCACTACACTTGGGCTTATCTCAATCATCTTATTGTTTGTACAGCTGTAGCACACAAGTACTCCAGTAACAGAGCATCAGTAGCCATTCACCCAGATCCTGTGCAAACACTGAACAAATAAGCTGTTTCCTGCTCCAAAGAGTTTGCTCTCCTCAGCCTGTTACAACATCCTGTAACTGCTGGTGCAGTAAAGCCTGGCCATATTCTTATTTCATGGGCTTGATCTCCTCTTACTTCCTCTTACTGGCCTTCCCTGCTTTTTCTCAGCCCAACACAAGTATGCATAATCATCACATGATTTTGGGACTGAGATTATTCCTCTTAAATTCTCAGCAAAACTTCAAAGAAAACCTTGATGCTCATACTGGAACTGACCTACAAGCAGCAGGATGTGTAGGAAGCAGGAAACCAAGTGAACATCACAGCCCAGAGGACAGTATCAGTACAATCGGCATCTTTATTTTAAGTTTCATCATTCACCACAAAATTCTCTGGGATGGTAAGAAGACTGGCTATTTCCACATCATCTCTGCTTTAATAGCCTCCCCAAAGGCACTCCTCTCTCCTCTGATTCTGGCAGCTCTAGTAACAGGCTGGCATTTAACATATCTCATTAGGCATGCATGGATTTTAACAAACCCACTACATCTAGATGAAAAAGGCTGCCAGGCACCATACAGAGAAAAAGGGGAATAAGGAAATAGTAAAGTTCAGATAAAAAATAGGTGCTATCCAGCCTCTCTAAACATCCCCAGCCAAGAAATTCATACCAGAGTGGGTTGAGCACTGCTTTGCAAGTCGGCCTGCTGCAAAGCACCAGTTCATACTGCACAGGCGGCAGGTCAAGACGCTCCTTCAGTGGGGTCAGAAGACAGGCCAGAGGGACAACCATCCTTGTGGCCTCCAGCCTGCTGGAGGGCCACACATTCCAACTGAAACGCACTCCGTCACGCTCCTCATTTTGCTGGATGAACTCCAGGTACGTCGCCATGGGACTGCAGAAGCTCTGAAAGAACATAAGCAACACACGTTTCAGGCAGTGATCACCTGTTTGGACAACAGTCCTGCAAAGGTCAGCAGATCAACTACATGTAGGCACAAGACAATGCAGGACAAAGCCAATATGTTATAATGAGTTAATCCCATTATTAAATGAACCATGTGACTACATTAATCTCTTCTGTCCAGTGCTCTCCTCAACATCCCAGACAATTAAAATCCCACCAAATCCAATGAAGATACAAGGAAATGTGACGCTCAAAGCCAGAATGCGAGTTTTTTTTCTTGTGATCCACATGGCAATACCCACTCAGCCTCAGGCTGGCCTCAAGGCAATGATGCCTGACTCAGTAAAGGAAAACAGGTCAGATTTACAATACATCCTGGAGCCTTCAACTAAACCTTGAGGGCAGAAAAGGAGGCCAAGTCTGAGACCAAAACACTCCTCACAAATGTCATCTGCTTGCCAGCCTGCCCTGCTAACAGTTGGAAAGGAGCACATGACAAAAAGGTCAAAAAGGTCTTTGGTGATTTTAGACATCCTCTGTGCATGGCACCACGTCCCACTCCCAGTAAGGGAGGAATTAAGAGTCCAGCAGACTTCAGAAAAGACATGCTATTCAAGGAGGGATATCCCCAACGCACCAGAGAAGTCACTCTCTGTATTGCCTTACTAAGCTCTTCAGAGTACAATGTGAACAAGAGCTCCCAGGCCACCATTACCTTTGATGTCTCTGAGAAAGGGACGGACAAGCCTACCAAAAAACTCACTCGTCAATTCGACCCACAAACACCACACAGCACTGGCAGCAACTCACAGAGCCAAGAGCAGCCAGTACCATGACCCACTCCAGCCAAGGAAACTCAAAAGTTCACCAGCAGCTGCAGATGCTCCAGGATTACCTTCCTCCTGGTCCTCACTGCAGGCAGATTCAGGAGGGCCATAGGCATGAGAAATCAGAAGCATCACCTCCCTCAGAGGAGAAGTTTTAGTGTAACATTTTCCTACAGACCTCTAAACATTAACAGTTTCTTTGTCCTCACTATTAAGGGTGTAAATCAAACCATGGGCATTGCCCTGTATTTCCACCCCCACCTCTGGATGGACAAACAGAAGGGTTCAGCAACACATTCCCACCACAAATGGGTCTGTCAGGGTAAAAGTCAGAGCTGAGCCTCCCTGTAAAAGATCCCACACATCACAAGAGCAAGATAAACACCTGACATCTCAGGTATGCAAGCACAACTGCAGTGCAAATTTACTCCATGTTCCTCCAACTGCAGCCCAGCACCACTCCCCTGCCCCAGGCCAAGCCCAGACTGTGTCAGCTGGGTTTGGCACAGGATGTGGCCCTGCTTTGGGGTCAGGACGGCAGGAGGGAAGGTGTCCCCACCCCAACAAGGGCTGTGTAGGGACAGTTTAGGGCTGGGTGCCTGCCCAATCTGCCAGCCCCTCCACCAGCACAGGGCCCTCTGGCCCCAGTTCCGCAGTGACCTCCAGAGCCTGTCCCAGCGGTGGGGAGGTCCCAAAGCCCCTGGCATGGAGAGGACAAGCCTTACCAAAGCCTCAGCAGATGAGCAGTGGTAGTACTCCAGTTTCTGTATGGGATCTGCTAATAAGGCACGCTGCTGACCCACCTGTCCCAGCAAAGCTACAGGCGATGCTGCTGGTCCCTAGCAGTGCTGTAAGTAACGCCACAGATCCCCCAGCCGCTGCGCTCGGCACAGCTATAGGGGACATCACAGATCCCTAGTGAAGCCACAGGGGCCACCTCTGACCGCTATGCCACTGATCCCCAGCACTGCCACAGGGTAAAGCACTGACCCCCTGCACTGCTACAGGTGGCACTGCTG
>NW_010547791.1:612-3070 GCF_000687285.1 Phaethon lepturus | reverse complement strand
GGGGAGGCGGCTGCCCTGCTGCAGCCCGGTGCGAGCCAGGCGAGGGCCTGTCCCTGCCTTCTTTTTTCTTTTGAGAATTAATCTTTAGCAAATGGAATCTAGCTTGGTTATTTTGATTTAGAAATATGTGTCCTGCAGTGGTCTGGAGCTGGCTTTGCTCCTGGCCTTCAGCGAGGCTGCCGGAGCCTGGACCTTCCTCAACGGCCGGGCCAGAGCCCAGACCCTGAGCTTTCGCCCCAGTAAGGCGGCACAGAGCAGAGCACGGGCTCTTGCCAAGCGTCTTTCCCAATATTTGCCTACTTGCCCGTGGCCACCCTACCTGTTGAGCTTCTCCACCAGGAGAGGACAAACCCGGTTCTTGTTCTCCTTTATTTCCATCAGCAACATGATGTCACAGCGAGAAACGACCTGCAAGGGGAAGGAGGAGAAGCGAGTTTGCAGGCGGTGGGTTTTGGAGGATTAGAAAGAAGTCAGGATGAAGCGGTTACTGGCGCAAGGGAAGTCCTTTGTGGAAGAAGTGGCACCCAGCCTGGGGTCGTGGGAGGGGGGCAGCGGCCGGAGCAAACCCCTTCTGCTTTCAGAGCTGCCTCACGCCTGCGTGGGAGTTGGGAGAGGGAACTCGAGAGCAGAGCGGATTGGGGTTTTTTCAAAAACTCTTGTGCCTGCCCCTGAGGAGGAAGTGCAGAGGGGAAGCGCAGCAAGAGCCGCTGCTGCGAGCCCGCTCTCCCTCCGCCACTACTGGGGTGCTGCCCCCGGCCCCCCCACCTACGGCCGGTCGTGCTTTTCTCGCCTCCCTGCCCCTTGCCACGTGGCTTTTCTTCTCTGCTTCGCCCCAGTGCTGTGCACAAGCATCCCAGCTCACTGGGTGGCCAGGTGGATGTGACAGGATTTGGGGGGCATCGAGGGGAGCCTGTTTGCATCTATCATCAATTCACTGCAACGGTTTCCATCCTTTTTCTGGTGTATGAACCCCTAAGCTCCTATCGCTATGCCGTGCCTTCCGAAAGCCGCGCGTGCTGTCAGCGTTCGCCTGCCCCAGTCATCGGGGGCAGGCCCCTCTGAAATAGCCCGTAGAGCCCAAAGCAACCCCCAGTCTGAAAACAGGGTCCGGGCACCCGTGGGCTGCAGAGGACCGCAGGGTGCTGGGGGGGAGCTGCCCCAGCCGGGCTCAGCTCCTGGCCGGTGCTGGCATTCCCCACGGGAAAGCCCGGCTCACCCCGCAGCCCGGCGTGCTCAGGGGCTTCCTTCCGCCCCTGGTTTTGTCGCTCTTCCAACTTTGTGGGTGATATTAATGGAAAAAACCTCCTTTTTGCCCCCTGAAACTTATAAGAAATTAACACATTGCCCATAATTTAGTATATATTGCCCGTAGTGCTGGCAGTATAGGAAGAACGATCCAGCAATGCAAACCCCAGCAAACGCCTCTTCTCCAGCTGTTTGCAAAAAAAGGATTAAAGCCCAACAACACGGGGCTGTTCCTCGCTGCTGCCGTTCGGCACACGCAGCCACCCCGCTAACACGGAGCACCGCATCCTCTGTTACTGCGGCACCTCGGAGGGGACTGGCCAAAGCTGTAAGTCCAAAACACGGTTCTTTTAAAAAGCTGAGTTGTCTTCGGCTGCTGCAGAGGAAGCCTGATGGTGAGGGTTTATTTACATAAATTAGCAATCAGGCTTTTCAATTTTGTACCACATTCTAATATGATACTCTGCTGTCCTGAAAATACATTTAATTAGACAAGAATATTTCAGAATACTTAGCATATAAGCAAGGTAAATAATGTATCACAAAACAAAGCTCCGTGGATTCAAAGTGAAAATTATTTTTACTGTGCACAGAGGTTTTTCTCCTTTCCTAACTCCATTCCAAAGGAAACAGCAAATGTTGTTTCTGTTATATTCCCATGCAGGCTAAAATAACAGCAAACACTCTACTCAACCACAGGCTGATTTTTACTTTAAGACTATAAAATGTTTTAAATTATTAACTCTTTTTTTTAAACTTGAAATTCAACTGTGAAAAATAAATAAAATGCAAGATTATGTAGCTAAGAAATCCTCGGACAGCTTGATGTCTGTCTCATCCAGGCAAACGAACGTACCTTTACCACCGCATCGACGACTTCGGGTCTAGCTATTTTTGTTTCTCCAAAAGACCTCACGTTGAAGGAGCAGATTTTTAGGCTCAGAGATGGGTGGAAATTGAAGAGCGAAAGCAAGATGAAGAGCAACATCTTCAGGGACTTGGACAAAATGAGTCGCTGCAAGAGTGGCTTTAAATACGTATATATGTGTGCGTGTGTGTTTGTGTGTCCGTCCCTCTGTGGCCAGCTGGGAGGCCAGACTGAGCAGTCAGCTGTGTCGGTCACAGACACGAGCAGGAATCGCCGTTTCCTCCTTTCCCTCACTTCCATCTCCCAGCACGAAGCAGCATGGAGACTTTGAACTTCTGCTTCGGG
>NW_010547791.1:236-581 GCF_000687285.1 Phaethon lepturus | reverse complement strand
CACCCCTCTCCACCCTGGAGGAGCAACCGCCCCCCCAGCCCCAGCGTCCCCTCCCCACAGGGAGGCACCCGCTGTGGGATGTCCGCCATGCCTGCGCACCCACCGGGACCACCCTGGGCAGTGCCGGGCCAAGACCGGGCTCCATGGGCCACCCCAGGCGAGAGGTCAAGAGCCTGACGGAACAGGAGGTGGATGGGGCAGACGGTGAAAGGGTCTGGGGAGAGAGGAGTTTCTGGCGGTGGGCGTGCGAAACCCCAGTGAAAGGCAATGGTAGTGGGACACCCGGGACGCGGAGGTTTTGACCGTGTCCGTGTTTTGTTCTGCTTTTTGCCTTGGTCGGAAAGT
>NW_010547791.1:0-220 GCF_000687285.1 Phaethon lepturus | reverse complement strand
TGTCCAGCGCTCCAGGCCCCGCGCTTTTCCTCGCGTCTCCCTTCGCCCAGAGCGGGGAGGTGCCCTGCTGTGGGACGGTTGCTGTGGGATGGCCACGTTCATTTGCCCGTGGTTAACGGGGCGTGCTGGCCCAGCCGCCGCGGTGCAGCCTTGGGGAAGGCACGCGCTGCCCCCCAGCCCCCGGCCAAGCGTCGCCAGCACGACAGTCTCGGGCCGGTGG
>NW_010547790.1:20553-22878 GCF_000687285.1 Phaethon lepturus | reverse complement strand
GGCCTTGAAAGGTCCCTCCCAACCCAAACTACTCTGATTCTATGATTTGACGATTGGCTGTTTTTTTCCCCAATAAAATATTTGTTTCAAAAGTTTTTGAAAAATTTCCCATAAGAGGAAAAGATGTGGCACTTTTTTAAAGAGCCAAGCATTCTTATTGAAGGCATTGCTCACCTCATCATTAAAAACAGTTTAAAAGTTTTGCATAACCCAACTCTGACATGTTGTGCAGTCACCATAGTTTCAAGATCATTTTGGATTTCAGCCATGGTTTTAGCAGCATGAATAGGACACAAATGAACCAGAGCTCTAATACTGGGGTTTCACACCAGCTGTGATTCAGCAAGCTCAGTCACTGAACAGTAAGATTTTCCTAACAGGTTGCTTGACCTTTTCATTACTATTATTTATGGGCCAGTAATGTGCAGCATCTTTTAAACTCTGAAATGAGCACTGCTGGCTGAAAGGTTGGTATTTTAAGGGAACTTTTTCTGCTTAAAGTTTATTATCCGGAATGTAATACTGTCGACATCTGACATTTATAGAGTATGCTTAACCTCTAGTAATCCCTGAATATTTTGTAAATGAATGAGCCAGATGCTCAGCTGCTAAAAGTTTTCATACCTTTTCCATTATCACCAGAGACATCCTAATTTACACCAAGACAATGCACATGGCAAAGCAAGGCAATATCCTTAATCAGAACAACTGATTCATCCATTTGGACACATAGCTGCTGCTTTATGACTTTGCATGATTTCCAGGACAGCTGGGGACCCCCAGAACTTGCCTGTTCCGACTTGGTCAGTTTACCTAATAAATTTATCACCATTCCCTCTCCCTTGACCTCCCTCATATCCTTAGACAGCCACAGCAGCTCAACACACCTAAGATGTATCTCTGAAGCTTCTGCCTGCAGAAGGTTTATGCTTTAGGAATGGAAGTTGCTCTAAGATCAAAGTGTTTCTTCATGTTTGGTGACTGGTTTGAACCAAAAAATAAATATTCTCAGACTCTGGGAAGTGTTGGATGTGAATCTGCAGTGCAGCTTGCTGTCCTGAGACCACGTCATTCATAAAACATCGGAATCTTTTTTCCAACATTAATGTGAAAACAGCTCTAACCCTATATAAAAAAGTTTGGGAGAGGGCTTAAACAGTCAAGCTATCTTCAGTTTTGGGAAGACCATGGACTATTCTGGGGTGAGGTCTGCAATTATATTTACTACCTAGGGGAAAGTAACACCAGCTCCATATCTAGAAAAAAGTACGGAAGAAAAACACTGAGATCCACCACCATCCATCTCCTTCATGAATCCTGCCTGTGGAAGAGGTCCCACCTTCCAGCTCCTGGTTTCCACTCTCCCTTTGCCTACTAGAGAAAAGGAAATCCACCTGTAAACTTTGATCAAGTCTTCTTCATCTTGTGACAATTTGGCCCACCTCACTTTCTGAAAGAAAAGTGATATAGCGGCCGTATCTCCTGATACCCTCTGGCTCTCAGTCAAGACTTGACAGTGTTCTTCTCTGTTGGGTTAGCAAACGCAGCCCTGGTGCCGCACTGTTGCCCAATGCCTTTCTTGGCCAGTGCTATCTGGCTGTTTGGTCCAAATTCTCCCCGTATTCTCTGTACCTACCCAATGCAGCTCTGTTTTTCTGATTTCCCCCTTCATGAACACCAAGTGAGTAGACAAACAAAAATCAGCCATAGCAGAGGAGTTTCTTACTCAGACATACTTCAAATGTATGAAGCCAAGAGCCAAGCAGGGGAATAATTTTGCTGTCACTACTTTCCAGACGTAGATTATTAACAATAGAGTAAAACACAGCATCTTGGAGGTATGTAGAAGCCAGCTGTACGATTTGCAGGTCAATCACCAAAACAAGTGTGGCTCTTCAGAATCGCATTTCACAAATATATATTGGGGTCTCCATTGTGATTTCTTCACTAAGCCATGGAGATATACCCCAAATTCTAAAGCATTAAGCTCCTAAACGCATTTCAAGGCTTGCAATCAAGTTGAAGTCAATATTCAAAAAGGAGCACAGAAATAGGAAGGATGGGGAGAGTCTGCTGTGGTCCCGGGACCCAGCTCTTGAACACAAAATGCAACGCAACATTTACAAAGCTAATAGGGGGTTCATGCAAGGACACAGTTTGCAAACATGAACTAGAATATGCTTCTCCAACGTCTCCCTGTAAGGCAGGTTTTTGCATCGTTCTTACTCTTTTCTTTACCCTTTTCATGTTGTAACACCCTTTGCAATGTGCAGACATCAGAACTGGGTGCAGATCCTCAGTAATGGTCTTGCAAATGCCCTGTGC
>NW_010547790.1:2413-20522 GCF_000687285.1 Phaethon lepturus | reverse complement strand
TCCTGCTCCCTGTTTCTGTACTCAGGGATCACGTCCTCCCTCTGGGTTACGGTATCACACTGTGAACTCACCTTTGGGTTATTGCCCCCAGCCGGCTGCAGCGTCACAGATTATGTCTCCCATCTTGTCAACATGTCCTACACTCTGCAGAGCCGGATGCACAACCTTGCGGTGACTCCTTTCATGGGCAGGCTCAAGTCAACCCATCTCACTTCAGCTTGGTCATTATCAACTTCTTCAATTTCAGAGTCATCTGCGAATGTGACCAGGAGTTGTTTTGCTACCAGATTCCTCATAATGACACTGGACGGTCACAGCACCGTTCATGCATGTTCATTAGCTCTGCTCTGTGGCAGTAACCTTTGAAGAGATGAGGGCAACGGGCATCTGAGAGGAGCCAGTCCCTAAATTGTCACAGCAAGGTTCTCCAGCGCCCGTCTATCAGAGCCTTGCGGTAAATCTGCTAGGCCAACACAGCCATCTTTCACAACCACACTTGTAGACCAGTAAAAACACTACGTTTGCTTGATGAGAGCTATTTTCCACACAGGCCCATCAGTTGCCATAATTATCCCACCTCCCCAAAAGCCTGTACTGATTGCAGTCCAGATCAGCCTTTCTGTAATTTTATCCCCTGCTGAGGTCAGGCTGAGCAGGAGCTTTCGAGGCCACCCCCTTTATCCTGTAGCGTATTGGTACAATGTGAAATCTTACCAGTCCTCTAGAACTTCCCCAGTACTACAAGAGTTACGACAATTCAGCATTTAATGGATTTGAGAGCTTTTCAGTCACTTTTTAAATACCCTTAGGAGCTAGTTATAAGTTGTATGTCAGTGTATGTTCAACTTTAACAGTTGCTCTTTAATATCCTCCCTAGTTACTCTTAAAATCAAAAGTATTTCCTCACTACCCTAAGATATGAATACAAAATCTGACTTCTAATAAGAAAGAATATTTATGAAACTTTTCATTTTTTTCTGAATCCAAATCACCAATTTTATTAGCCTTATTTCGTATCATGCATACCCTAAAGGTTTCATTCGTTTCTGGTATTTTTACATTAACCTTGTTATTAAGACATCTCATCGTCCTTAGTTCCCTCAGCCATGGATTTGTCGCTGATATCTTCATATTCTCTTACTAATTGCCAGTATTACCCAGCTGTTAATATGTGCTGTCAGCCATGAACTTAACCTCTCTGGTCATGCTATTGCCCCAAATCCCAATATAAACAGGCCCCGCCACCACCTCGCATGCAGGATCTTCTCTAGCTCCTAGCTCTTGCTTTGCTTTGCTTTTCCACTTGCACAGTGACAATGCATGTTCTCCCTATAGCGCCCGTGAAAACACAGCAGAGCATCCTAGTGTTGCTGAAGATATCCCCAGTGTGCCATGAATACTGCATACAGCACTGGGTTCTCCGTCTTGGAAAGGACAAAGCTGAGCTAGAAAAGGTTAAGGGAAGGGTGACAAGCAACAGGATGGCTTCCACGGCAGGGATGATCATATGGACTACACGGTCTTGGTGTATGGGGAAATGAGGAAAAAATAAGGAGAGGGGGAGAAATATAATAGAGATCTGTAAAAAGATGAATGTCACAGAGAAAGTGAACAGAAAACATTTGTCCACTCTTTCTTGTAAGCCAAGAACTAGGGGACATCAAGGAAACGAGGAGGTGGCTAGTTCAGAGCAGAGAAAGAAATGCTTCACACAGGGCACAGTTAAACTGTAGGACTCTGCTGCTGGATGGGGGTGCTGAAATTTTCCAGAAGAGCATGAGTGGATAAATCCCACCAAAGGTTATTAAACACTAAAAAGTCAATTAAGACTCACAAAATTCATTGTTTGCAAATTTCTGGAGGCTGGGAGAGCATACCAAGGAAGTCTGTTTGGGGGCTCACTCTTGGAAGCGGGACACTGAACAAGATACATCTGTAGTTGGAGTTGGGGTATTTGTTCTTATGTTCCTGTCTATGCACACGCAAAATTTACCTCCTTAAATGAGTAGGAAGAGGTCAAGTCCAACCATTTTTTTTGCAGTGAAACAACTTGATTTTTCCCGCTTTTTCTGTGGCTGCTTTAAAACAGAGACCTGGCAATTTAGCTGCATTTCATATCAAAGCGAAAATCACAATTCACAGCATAAATTGGGGTAGCAGGAGCACTGGGATATCTTCTGAATGGGAATTGTCATAGCACATTTGATGCAGACCTCAGATTCTTGATGTAGTGTGTTGCTCCATCTAGAAAATGCTCCATTTGTCTTTCCTCCCAAAGGTGATTTTACTTGGTGTTTTCATTCTGGGTTTTGAAAGCAAATGGTAGTAGCATGACATGAAATTTAGCGTCTGTGCATCCATTCTGGGGATGTCCACTTTGTTCTGACAAATTAGTTTCTCCCCAATTGCAACTGCAAATACAAAAAAGAAATAGCTGCTAAGAGAAGAGCTCCACTTTATTTTATTTATTTCGTTACCTTGCCTGAGTAAGCGTACTGACATATTGCCGCATGTTCCCAGCATGTAACATTAGGGTAACACAGTCTGTCAAGTTGGATCACATCAGCCTAGGTCATAATAGTATCTAACATGACATGTTATGACACAGAGCACTTCATTATACACTGGAGTGCTTAACTTTGCACACAGACACATCTCCATTGAGACCAGACCACGCTTACAGTGGTTGTGCTATCAACAAGTATACCTTGCAAGGTATCCACATCCCCACATTAAACCAGACAAGCTGGGAAGCTAATCTTTGGTTTCTACTGTGAAGGAGGAGAAGGTTCTCTAGTTTCACCTCTCCTGGAGAAGCCAGTCTCTCTCCACTGCCTGTAGAGACAAGTCAGCCAATGTAAATGCATCAGTGGTCTTTTTAGTATTTGGCTATACATTGCAGAACAGCATTATCAAATATGATATCTAAACCAGTATTACCCTGGCTCAGTATCGATGCAACGAACAGGAATGTTGTTGGTCTTCCTCCTCCCTCTCCTCATTTCATCTAATTTATTATACCGCTATTATTCTGGATATCTTAACTTCTTGGTTGCTACTGAAAGTTAAAGCCGTGTTCACGTACGCTGCAGCTGCTGTTTTGCTGAATATATCAAGCGTGTCCACGTAGACTACACCTGCTGTGCTGGCCTAATGGCAAGGGGATACCACTGGCACTTCTGATCCACTCCCGCTGTTCTTGATGTGCCTCCGAGAAAGACATCTTTGATGGGTAGACGCATTAGAAAAGTTGGACAAAATAAAAAGGCAGAGACACAGACTAAAATGGTCGCAAGGCAATGTTGTCTAGGTTACATCATTATCACTTTAATTACCCACTTGTGGAAGCAGCAAATAGAGTTCTGGGAACAACGTGGTCCAGGTGGACTTAAGTGTGAAACACCTCCTACGCTCAGAGATAACTGACTCTATCTGCACTGAGTGGATGTAGGAGCTACTGCTTTCTGCCAGTTGACATTTGAAATTATTACTACTATTTGTTACTCTCCTAGTCATAAAACAAGTCACTGAGTGTTTCCCAGAGATGTACCTTGCCCAAAATAGATGCACCTGGGACACTTACAATGAAATCAGTAATCCATCACAGGATTGCTTTTCCCTGGGCTGAGAATACCAAGCAGAAGCAGAAAATTAAGCATGCCATAACCCGCTCTGTAGCCTTTGACCTCCTCAGAAGTCATGAAAAGCAAGTGAGCACGCCTAGAGCGTCTCGGCAGTACGGGACACAGATCAGGACGCTTATGGCTGATCAGTCACTCAACATCAGTTCCGTATCTCAGCATACTTTGCTCCAGGAATAGCGTGTGCCTTGTCATCAGTGCTGCGACAGCAAAATTTTAGGGATTGATGAAGCAAAGATAGACGGTGGCATATTGATTTAGGAAAAGTGGGAAGGTAATTCAACTGTCACGACAAATAAAGGAGGGGTGGATTTTTGCAGCATTAAGTGGAATAGGGGAGAAAAGGGAAGTCAAACATGATCTTCAGTTTAATCAGCCAGAATGCGAGAAAATGAATGGTGTTATTAAGTGTATTAGGTAACAGAGGTAATAGAAAGGGTTTACAGGAAAGTGAGTCCTTTGGGAAGCTTGATCTGAATTCTATGGTTTCTGAAGTGCCCCAGTGGAAATTCAAATAAAGTTGTAAACAACTGCAGATGAGTGAAAGGTGAAAATGAATGATGGAATAAACGTGGCCCTGACTACAAAATGAGATCTGCCAAAGAAGATAAATAAGTCACCTAACTTGTGCTCCCCCGGTGAAATAATATGCAACTTGAGACCTCAGAAAAATGGTGGAAGATGCAAGTGAGAAGATTTGGACTGGAGAACAGAAGACAGATCCCTCCAAGCCATTGATGTAAAGGACAGTTTCAAACCTGTCTTAGACCAAAACTACCATTTGGTGGGAAAAAAAGACCTGTAGAAGGATTCCAAAATACAGGAAAAAGTGTAGGAAGAGGGGGATAGCTGCAGAGAGAGAAATGCTCAGAGTACCGAGAAAAGTGACAGTGACACCAAGTCGCAGAAGCCAAGAGAAAGCAAAGGGAAAGATCATGATGGGGGATGAAAATGAAGCAAAGTTTTGGCCATTCGCTCAGGTAGGAATCATTCCGAAGTGGTTTCCGTGGACACAGAGGATACTGGATGGGAGTGGGTAAATGGGGAGGGAAAAAATGATGCGGGAGAGGCAGATAGATAAAAGGAGTGAAGAGTGATGGGACAATAGCTGGGAAGGCAGATGAATCTAGGAGAGTATTTTTCATGAAGGGAGAGTGTTTTTGAAAGTAGAATTAAAGTAGGCAAGGGAGAAGAAAACGTTTGTGGAGCAGACTAGAGAGAGCCTGGGCATTTCAGCTAATTTTACAACTTGAAAGTGAGGTTCATGCAAAGTTAATTTAAACCAAACGAGAGTTGCACAGGTTCAGAAAGAGCACGTCCCATTTGTGTACGTCCTATTTAAAAAATAAGGAAAAGCCACGTTTGCGCACAGATGAGATTTTAGACCAAACTCTTTTCAGGTTTATTCCCACCCGATGCCCATTCTGCAGTAAGCTGATCGTGGCAATGTCTGCTTGCTGGCCGCTGTGGGTCCTTCCGAGCCCCTCTATACCTAAACCGCAGTCCAGATTTCATTTTGAGAGCCTAGATCATTGTATGTCGTGCCCAGGCAGAAAAATCAGCTCTCCTCTTCTGTGTGCGTCAACAAGCAGCAGTGATTCGACAGCCAGGGAGAAGCAATATCACCGGGGCCTTGAGAAGCGAGGTATGGCTTTAACGCGCGATGGAAGGCAGAGGTTAATGAGGGCTTCTTGGAAGACAACAGTCAAGGTGCTTTCCAGGGACTGAGAAAAGCCACCAGTGGCCACCAGCAATTTTCCACTACAACTCACAGGAGTAGATTGCCCGAGATGTGAGCCCTGACCCTGCAACTGCTAAACATACGCAACGGCAAGGCCTCTACCCTCCCCGGACAGGGTCTTCCTTATTCACAATAGAATCACAGAATCATTGAGGTTGGAGAAGACCTTTAAGATCATCCAGTCCAACCGTAAGGACTGTTTCAGTAAGGGCTCAATACAACAGCCAGCATGGACAATCTTAATTTCACCCTGTCCCTTCCAAAACCTAACACGCTGGTAGCAGCTTGGTGACTTCCAGCTGGAGCAGTCTGAGCTGGGGCACAGCCAGGATGAAGATGCAAAAGGAAGAACATGCCACCCAGAAATCCCGTTACACGCTCTGTGATTAAGCCCAAGTGCCAGCCATCAGCAGCGTGAACATGCCATGCAGCTAACGCTGCCATGACCAAAGCAAGGTGCTAAATTGCTCTGATTTAGCTGAAATCACTAGTATATCTGACTAAAAAATACATGATTATAACGGCTCCTCTGTGTGTCTTTCCATGTTCATTTGAAAGAAGTATGGCAGATCATAAAACACGGCAACATCCCCCAAGCCCAGAGGGTTTAATGAAGAATTAAGGAGATTGTAACTGCATAGCTGAAATAATAGGGAGGAAATTGAATTATTCCACCCATATTAAATGCATATATTCTTGAGCATTTCTGCCAAAATTACTTTGCTAACCCATGGTGTGAAATACAGTCTGTTTTCACATGGGTGCATTAAACAAAGACGCCTGCTACAGTACAACAGCTTTGAAGAGAATGGAAAGGCATCAGGATGAAAAAACGCTCCCGACGTATGGTTATATCAGCTCTAAATTGTCTCACAGCTGTTTCTAGCTCCATTAGATGGAAGACTGGGTAATTTATAGAAGTCATTTTTAACAATTTGATTGTTGGTATATATCTGCTGAATTGATTGGCTGGGCAGACAGATCTTTATTTTTATAATAGCAATAACATCCTTTGCAGATTACTGCTCAATTTATCCCTGATGTTAACGGTGTTAGCCAGCAACGATCCATTTATATTATGCTGTTATTTCTTAATTATCAATCTAATTGTAGAGATGAGTCCGGGATGCGTGAGATTGGCTGGGCTGGACAAGAAACCGCAGAAGCCAGGGGTCCGGCTCTTTCTCTTTTGATACGCTCACAGCTCTGGCTGAGATGAGTGGGATTTAAACACTCAAGCTGGTGCTTTTTTTTTTTTTTTCCCAAGTTTGCTAATCCTGTGTGGGCTAGAGTGATATTTCCAACTGAAGTCAACGGGAGTTTGGTTACAGATGAGAATGACTTCTATAATGTACCCGCTTTTGCATCTAATGATGGAGGCGATCATCCTGAAAAAGAATGAGCTTCCCATTCAGATCAGAAGTCTTTGATAGGCACATGGGGATGTTCATAGCTGACCAGACCAGTGGGCTGTGTAATTCCTGATGCTGTCTTTGAGGGCAGCCAGGGCCACTTGGACTCCCAGGCAGCTCAGCTGTGGACTGTTGTATGTCTTGGGACGAGTTTGCTCCCAGCCTCTGAGAGTCAGGATGTGGTTTATACCTTGAGGCTTGAAGATACATGATCTCCTCTGAGCTCTTTTGGAAATACGCATTTATTGCAACTGCCTATTTTAATTTGACAAAATAGTATCCACACCGTTGGCTTGAGTCTTTCAAGTCTCCAATCCTCAGCACTATCTTGTGGCAACAAGATTTGCAGATTAACTAAGAAATCTTTGATAAAATACCTTTTTTCTCAACTTTGAATTTGTCGCCTCTCAGTTTTGTCCCCCCACTCTCATGGGCTGGGAAACAACTGGAAGTCTCACTCTGCTCTCCATAGGCTTTTTGTTTTTCTGCATATTTCTGTCATCATTAAATAGATTATGAATCTGAGGTACAATCTTCTGTATTTTTAGTCACTTAAGAGGAAACATCACTCAGTGGAATAGATAAAAAAAAACTCAAGACCTCCCCAAATACCAGGGTAACTTTCTATGTTTTGTGCTGTTCAAACTCTAGTCCTTAGTAGCTGAAATTCTTCTCACAGGTGCTAGTTTTGAAAGCCCAATCCCAGAAATGGTAGTCAGTGTTTTCCTGACCTCAGTGAGGGTTTTGTTTAAGCAAGAACATGGTGAGAGGGGGTTCAGTCCTTAGTCTGGTAACCAAGGGACTCTCTGAAATATTCTGGTTTTTATTGAAATGAAAAGATGGAGGAAAGCGGGGAGAGAGTCTGCTCCAGGTAGATAGCAAACTTGCTGAAAATTAATGGAATGAACAATTTTTTTCTCATTTTGGGCTTTGGAAATTTTGAAGCAAGAAGCAAAATCTACTAAAACAGCAGTTACTTATCCCCCTCTTGTTCGGAGGAGTGAGTTAATAGTATCTTTATTGTGAGCACTTAAAAATACTGGAGTCGTTTACCTTCTGTGCTATTTCTGGAGATGTCCTATCCCTCCCTTTTCATGTCACACCCAACTTTCTTCCACTCAGAAAGCCGGTGACGCCGCTAATTTATGTCATACGCTCTTCATTCTCTTTCATCTTTTCCTCGAGGGGTGAACTTTATGTGTTGGGAAGTATTTTCTTTTCAGAGGTTATTATTAACCCTTGGATTGTTTGGGGATAGTTGGGAGCAGGATCAGAGACTTGGCTGGTTTTTTTAATAAGCATGTATTCTGTATGTGTTAAAAAGAATAGTGTCCACATAGCTTAAATGTCACCAAGCCCAGCAGGCTTACGGTGACATCAATGCCTTGAATATATACAAAGCTCCCCCGGAGTTTATCAGTGCAAATCAAGACAGTCTCCACTCAGCTGGTAAACCATGGCTTGTAAGTGATACTCAAATCCAATTTATTAAAAACACATTTTCAAGCACACCAGATTCCTGATTAATTTCCAGCACGGCAGGTTATTTAATGCTGTAGGTTCCATTGTCATTTTTGATTCTGCACAGAGTGCTTGATTGATAGAAGCTATTGTGAGCCTGTTCTTTGAGCACATTGTTCTTGTCAAATAACAATGCACATCTTATTGATGAAAAGTCAGTGTGCCTTTTATATATGGCAAAATCATCATGCAAGCCTTGCGACCGTGTGCGGAGCGTATGCACAAATGAATGAAGGAGTGGTAAACTATGCCAGGGAAGTTTAATATTGTAGAGGAGTTAGCGTGCCAGTTGAATAGCTAAATTCAGCTGGCATAACATACCCCAGCAATTCATGACTCAGATCTTAATCAGTGTTAGATGCTCTTTTTACTTTTATGCTACGGCTGAACATTACAAAATCAAGTGTCTTGTACCAAGAGCGCAAATCAATTTTAAATTGAATTAGCCTTTTGTTTGGAGGGCACTTGGGATTTGTTTGGGTTTTGATAGCTGCCCCCAGCAATGGCTTTATAAATCGCAGGCGGTAGAGGTGAAAAGACTCTGCCTGGGCTTTTGGTTCATCCTTCTGCCACCCATAGGATTGCACCTCGTACAAAACGATCCCCTGGGCCCCTTCGAGACCCAAATCCCCCCCTGTGCTTTCTCCGCTGCTCTGAGGTGTTGCAAGTGAAGGGAGTGCAAATCGCATCTTACGGGAGCGGTGAGATCCTCGAGCATGAAAACCAGAACTGACAGTGTTTCTGTGCTTCTGTCAAAGTAACCTCGCGACTCCATGGGCTGTGACACCGATATGACTCATCAAGCTGCAGATATAAAGGTCAGACAAGTTGGAAGTGGAGCTGCAGTCCGGAGGAAGAGGTTTCTCCATACAGAAGAGTGATGCTTTTAACAGTAGAGGAAGTAACCTATGGATATCAATAGGCACCGTCACAGGTCTTCCAGCTAACGATATCGTATGAGCTACAAAAGTAAATATTCTCTTTTTCTCCTCTTGTTAAAGATAAACACAAATATATTTTTGAAAAGCTGGATGTAAATTTTACATCTGTAAAACTGGAAGGCAAGTCAATCATAACCAATGACACTGTCAGGTTAGTCCTAGAACAGGTACGGGGACCATTTACCTCCTCAGCCAGCTCTCTTGCCCCACTATAAAGATCATGAAAGGATTCTTTCTGTTTTCAGATCAAACTCTGGAGGCATTCATCTAATTCTCGATGTTCTTGTCAAGAACAATGGATTCACAAAATAGACAGAGATGAACAATTTCTAGACAGATGCTAATAAATATACTTAGGACATCTATCCACTTTTCATCTTCAAAGGGCCTAAAAGTTCTTCTCACACTAATCCATGTGATCAAATGCAGGACGGACAACACATTAGAAGGTGGAGGACAGGAATTAAATTCTTTATGTTAGAACCTGTGAAGCTGTAAAAGGCACAATATTAACTTTTTCTGGCTTTTTCTGCACTTCTAGCAGGATGCCTCTGGAGCATCCTTTGCAGAACTGGGGACTTTGTAAGACCAAAGACTTTGTGTTGAGAGACAGCACAAAGGACAAGAGCAAAGGGGCAAGGACCAGCCTGTCATGTACTTGAACTGAGCCAGATGATCACCGTGGATTGGTCGTTGTGTGCCTGGGAAAGGGGCTGGGTAGGCTGTTCTGAAATGAAAGCAGATGAAAACATCCAGAGTGAGTTGTGGTGGCAAGTGAGATGGAGCAAGTACTGTATCCCTGGGGCAGGCTAGCTGAAAGAGCGTTGTGTGATCAAAATTGGTTTTCTCGGAGAAATTGTTTTACTTAGACAAACTATTTCCTTAGACTCTGTGTTTGGAGCAGTTGAGGAAATCTTCTTTATCTTCGATCTGAATCCTCATCCTTATGCCACAGCAAGTCCACTTCATAGGGACTTTTTAACATTTGGTTTCATTTCCATGAGTGGATCTATCTTGGCTTGGCTTTTGGCAGGTTTTTTCTGACCTCCACGATGAAAATTTCTTAGCTGGCCAAGCTGTCCATAGAGATGACAAAAAAATCTATTACTTCCACCGCTGTCTGCCAGGGAGGCATGCATTTCTGGAGCTGAAAAGCAGGGTTTTCTTCCCTACTATTTGGGTATGTGAGGGATTTACTGCATCTATTTGCCAAACATGGGTTTGCTAGGAGGATGTCTGAGTCAGAATAAGAAAAATGGCTGGAACAACTCACTACCTATGGAAGGAAATGGCTTAAACCTCATCAGCTACAACTCAGCATCCTTGACTTGGGGCTTAGCTCCTGCGTGCAGATTCTGAACTTTCCTTTATGAATCACCCCCTTCCCACAGCTGCTTTAAGCTTTGGCATGAAGTTGCATAAATCTCCTGCTAAAGTCCGCGATTTTCCCAGTGCTGATAAAGGAAGAACATTAATTACCTGAAATTGTCTCTGCTCCACTGAGGCACAGCATTTGCCTACAGCATAGCTGATTTTCTGGTATGAAAGTGATTCTCGCAAATGCCTTCCTTTCCTCTTTAAGGAAGAAGCGTTACCCATGCTTAAAAAATGCACCCCCCGCAACCTCTCAGCACAAAACCCCCAAACTTTTAGCTTAATCAAGATATAAATTGCACTCCTGGGAGGGCAAAATTTCTCCATGTCTCAAAAAAAATCCATCCTTGCTACTTTGCTGCAGTCCAGTGCTTGGGCTTCAACAGGCAAGCAATGAAGTAAGACCCAACAGATTGCCTCCTTTTAAACTGAGACACAGCAATGCATCAAACATGCAAATCCGGTCTGGTGCTGCAGCTCCTTTCTAGGATATTTGCCCAAGGGAGCCACGCAGCTGCCTGCCAGAGCCTTTGATAGTTTTAGTACAGAAAATCTATTATTCATACACACACACTGAACCAAGGATTAATTTAGCTTCAAAGTTGTGCAGGGATGTTCCAATACTATTCTAAACAAGAGAGGAATCACCAGCTGAAGCAATAGGATATGGTTGGGATCAGCTTTGGAGAGAAGCAAAGCATGATGTCTACTGGGTGCCATTTCCCACTGGATTACAGTCTTTCTGAGAAGCCATTGGTGCAAGCGTGCTGACTGTGCTTCGTGATCCCTGCAACGGAGTGAGATGGGGAGCTGCCCCCTCCTTCTAACCCTCCATTCGTACGTCTCCTCGGGAGATCCCTAAACCTTTCACACATTTTCTCACCCAAGGCTCCTTCAGGAGTGCCTTAGTCCCTTAGAAGGTAACACATCTTCACACCAACACAACCGGAGTGTGCTCACCAGGATACAGTTCAGGTGAAGAGCTTGTATCTGGAGATCATAGAGTTTTTCACCCTGCACGGCTGGTCTACTTGAGTATCTCAATGTTTAACCCAACTATTCATATTAGTCCCTTGTATTACTGCCTCCATTTTACAAACAGACACCAGCAAAACAGAAGAAATCACAGAATCACAGAATGGTTGAGGTTGGAAGGGATCTCCAGAGGTCATCTGGTCCAGCCCCAGTATCTGAAGTAATGGAATATTATTGGAAGTCTTTGGCCAAGTAGATGGTAACATTTCTGTGTCCTTAGTCACACTAAAGTGTAAGCCGCTAAAGGGTTGCATAACACTTAATTTTATAACAGGTGGATTCTTAACCATGAATTATGAGAACAAAACGGAGGATGTTCACATCATCCTGTCCCATGGCTCCCCAAGGAGTGTCTCTGCTCTCTTATGCCCCCAAACTCTTGCTCTCCATCCTTTTTCTTCTCGCAATACCCTTATTTAGTGTGCTTCCCATCATACAACCTCTCATAAGATCCTTTGCTGTCTTACCCTATTCAGGTGGTGGGAGGTGTGGAGCAGAGGTGGGAAAAATGTGAGCTGGGATGTGATAGAAGGGTGTGTGAGAAAGGGAGACTGGTAGTACTCTCTGAAAGAACTTCTTCATGGAGCTGGAAAGAAGGATGGTGGAGCAGAGCTCCCTCCTGGCAAGAATCGTGTTCCATCTGAGCACTGAGAGTTGTTCGGATGATATCAGAGGGGCAAAACAGGCCAAAGCAATGAGATAAAATGGCTGATACTGCTGTCAGGCTGATATCCTCAAATATGTCTCTCAAATAATCAGTGTTCACAGCATGCTTCAGGGCTGAAGAAGTAACTTCAGGTGTGCAGCATTTGAGGAGACTATGAGACCCTCATAGCACCACTGAGAATAAATTTTAAAAAGCCTATGTGGGGTCCTCTAGCCTTGGGTCCTTCTTAAAAAAAGGACAGATGAGACTGGCATCTTTCTGTAAAAGCTTTTTGACATTCTGATGCATCCTTTTTAATTCATCAATAAAACCCTATTTATCTGATCATCTGAATTTCCCTGAAATCCTGATTTCCCCAGAGCATCTTGCTAAGACTGCAAAACTAAAAGAAAAAAAAAAAAGAAAAAGCACTGGTTCTTTTCTCTTTAATGATTTAATTTGCTGGTGTTCAACTCACAGATTTTACATTAATGTTAAATTAGCTGGTTAAATTAGCTAATTATGTAAAATGTGTACAATGTTCTCCATTTGGGACAACTGGCAAAGAAGACTACTCAGCTAAACTGGTGAAGAAACTATTTTTTGGACCAAATTAATTAGAAATACTGGAAACACTCAAATCAATTGGACAGCAGTCTCTGTCTAATATCACAGAATAGGATAAGGTTGGAAAAGACCTTTAAGAACATCGAGTCCAACCATCAACCCAACACCACCATGCCCACTAAACCAGGAGCCATGTCTACACATTTTTTGAACACCTCCAGTGATGGTGGCCCCCCCACCCCCCTGGGCAGCCTGTGCCAATGCTTGACCACTCTCTCGGTGAAGAAATTTTTCCTAATATCCAATCTAAACCTCCCCTGGTGCAACTTGAGACCGTTTCATCTTATCGTTAGTTATTCGGGAGAAGAGACCAACTCCCACCTCACCACAACCCCCTTTCAGGCAGTTGTAGAGAGTGATGAGGTCTCCCCTCAGCCTCCTCTTCTCCAGACTGAACAACCCCAGTTCCCTCAGCCGCTCCTCATCAGACTTGTGCTCCAGACCCCTCCCCAGCTCCGTTGCCCTTCTCTGGACACGCTCCAGCACCTCAATGTCCTTCTTGTAGTGAGGGGCCCAACACTGAACACAGGATTCGAGGTGCGGCCTCACCAGTGCTGAGTACAGGGGCACGATCCCTGCCCTGCTCCTGCTGGCCACACTAGTGCTGATCCAGGCCAGGACGCTGTTGGCCTTCTTGGCCACCTGGGCAAACCCTGATGAATGAAAAGGCCAATGTATTTTCAAGAGAGCTGGATTAATATACTATATATTTTCACATTTTTAACATGCATAGCTACAGATTGTGTTTATGTTTGCACACACATTATACACGTAAGTAAGCGAGAGAGTCCCTGTTAGTCTGGTGCTACAGGACACTTGGGAATTCTGGATTCTCTTCCTGGGTCTGCCATCAAACTTGGGAAAGCCGTTGTGGTGTTTTGTGCTTCTGCTGCCCCAGGAGTATTTTCTATTCAGGTTATCAGCTGTTGAGGGCCGGGCATGCATCTCTGTTCAGGGGACATCAGCACAGTGTGGTAGGATGATACAGAGATGCTGCAGTGGGACCTTCTGAATCTAGAAACCAGAGCAAGGAGATCTGCATCAGTTCAGCAGAGACAACTGCTAACGCTAATTAGCTCTGCAGGGAAAGGTTATTCAACGCTAAGTTATGCTTACCTGCCCGCACAGTGTCATCTGGAGAGCTGTATCTTACCCAGCAGCATGGATATCTGTATCTTACCCAAATGCACTGCTATTACACAAGCAATAAGTATATTCTGGGCACCCACATATTCCACTGACGTCTTGCAGATTTTGAGTGGTTCACTTGAAGCTCACATCTTAAAAACCTGTGGACTACATGTTAATATGATGTGTATGAGGGAAATGGTTCCCTAAAGCTAGAACAGTTCCCTGGGAAGTGGGCAAAAGTATTGACAGAGTAGCAGAGAGGGGCTTTTAGCTTAGGCAGGTGTAGCCAAATGCCAGTCTATGTAATTCTTGGAGTTAACATGCTAATGAAAATGACTCACTGTATCTGTGTCTTTTGCATTCAGGCATGATACAGAACTTTCTTTGACTGGCATTTGTTGACATTTTAGCATAAATTTACACTTTTTCAAGTCTGCGCAAGCCAGCAAATCTCATTAAAAAACGATATTGATACACCGTTGTGCCACCTTGCTCAGGATGCAAATTCCATTTCTCCTTCTTGCCATACCCTGTTGAGCAAACATATGTCATGGCCTTTGAATATGAAACCGGCAGATGTCTAATTGACCTGAATAAATTTCCAGCATATACCAGAATGGGTCAACAGAAGGTCTTAGAACCCCCCACCAAATTTTAATCAAAACTAATGAGATTAACAAGTGAATGCAGAGCTGAGTTATGTGACGCAGAAAATGCTGGGAAGCTCTGCATCTAGAACCACAGGCGATTAATTCAAACGCTATTTTCTCTTCCTGGAGCTCCAGAGAACTTTGCTGGCTGTGTGGCAGGGAAGAGGTTGAAGCAGATCCATTTAAGAAGTAGTCCAGGTGGACCCCATCCCAGCAAAGTGCGTGTAAGATTTCTCTCTCCGGAGGGAACGGTCCTAGTTAGGAAGAAGGTACTGGGGATAGACTTGTCATGAAATGAAGTTTCATCAAATATCTGAGACAGAAAGCCACTAAACCCTGCAGGACAGAAGTCCTTTTCTATTAATGAGCTGTTTGCACTTGGAGGAGAGCCAGAACCAGACATAACCTAAATGATGTCATCAGACATGGGCTTCCTCTTGCAGCTACCTCCTGGCATGATGGAATGTGTCCTCCCATCCCAGAACATTTGAATGCAGATGTAGGTGGAACATATATTAAAACATTTGTAAAAGAAGCGGGGCACTGTCAAGTCTCAATATCGGACATGGTAGAAAACCCTCTGACACCATGACATGAGGGAGGAGTTAGATCCCATGTACGAGTAGACATGATGGGTGAAAGCAATATTTTCAGTTGCATCCTTGGGAGTCAGACAAGGGAATGCTGCCCGGTGCATTTTTTTACACCCTTAGCTGCTGGCACCAACAGCCCCCATAGCAGTCCTGGGAGACTGGTGTGAACACACACCCCTCAGCTCTTGGCAATTTGTGTTCGGCAGTAAAACTCTGTGGATGCCACAGTCCACTCAATGTAAGGGTTCATCAAAGCTGGATGGCATGACTGTCATTAATGCAATCATCGGCTCTTCTACAAAATATTTGTAGCGACAGTATAATACAGAAATATAAGAAATTATAAGCTTGAGTGTGTGGACCTGGATCATCACACCGTCTTTTCACCACCTCCCCCTACTTACACCCATCAGGTGTTGATAAGCCAAGACCGATGCTTCTTCTTGTTACCGCAATACCTAGTTATGTCAGCACCATCGTGCAAAGCGCTGTACAAACTCAGAACACATTTTCTACTTGCCTTGAAGAGTTTATGGTCTCCATCAGTAACTCAGGGGACAAGTCTAGACTTTTTGAAGGTACTATTAAGGGCAACGCTTCTCCCGTTGTCACACCCCATCCCTGACACCTTGGGTCTGACTCTTGCTGTAGCTGGTGGGGTCTATAAGGAAGTAGTAACTGAGCTCAGCACATTCTGCATGGCTTTTATCTCATGAAAATATGAGTTTCCACTCAATATTTCTAGCTGACAACAGTGGTTTTGTTTTTGAAATCAGGCTGGAAGACCTAAAGGAGTAGTTATAATTTTTATTACTTTCAGTGCAGACAACAGTTATTGACGAGGGCCCGCTCATACCAAACCTTAAGCGCTGTGTAAATAGACAACAAATGTGCGAAACTGGTCATAACTAAGAAACTGTTGAACCTCTGAAGCATTTATTGTTTGGGTAGGTACTCTGAAAATGTACAATTTCAGTTTGAGGTTTATATCATGTTTAAAAACGTCCTGCTTTTGGACCTTCACCTTCCTAGGAACTCATCCAAGCCATCATATGTTACAAGATAATGTGATTTTGGAGGGGGCAAAATGTTGCAGAGAGAGAACATGAGAGACAGAAGCAAGCATTCATTTAACTTGGGTGTACATTCTTGTCACCATAATGGACCTTAGGCATGTCCGTCTGTCTGTTTGACCAGACCTCGTGAGTGGAATATGAGTTCTGCCCCACAAAAAGTTACAGACTGGCTTGTGGCGAGGGGAGCCAGATTGCTTTCTTTGCTCTTTCAACAGTGACATGGAGGAACAACTCATCAATCCAAGCTAGTTATGGGGTGGTGCAGGCAGTACAGGTTCACAGCAAAAGAGAAGTCCAGTCCCAAAGACGTAAGTAGATCATTCAGACAAAAGTAAGTAAGGGTGGAGAAACAAATGCATGGGACAATGTAGGTTCTTGCTTCAGAGCCCATGAGGCATCAGTACCCAAGTAAGGAAAAGGACCCAGGAGTCCTTCTCTTGGGGTGACATGGGATGGATCCTGAAGATATCCCAGCAAGCACGGGATGACTGGACCAGCATCTCAGCCGAACTCAGGGTACTCTGCATAAACAGGGAGCTTTTGCCAAATTTCATCAGGTTTAAGTGATGATAAATTTGCCATTTCATCAGAGGTTTTCTTTCCCTTGCAGGGCCTTGTGATTTAAGCAAGCAAATGCACAGTGAGATGAAATGCCCTTTGAGCCTGCTGGGAAAATTTGCATCAACTTTTGACCACAAAGCCTAGGAGCTGCCCTGTGAGTCGAATGTGCCTTTGGGAAATTCAATCAGATCCTTTTTGTCATGGCTTCCAAAGCAGAAAGAAAAATTGGCTGACTGACAGAGATCTGCCGGGTTTGAACAGGGAAGCCAGGAGCTGGGAGAAAGCAAAGCATATAAATGTGGGTGTTTTCTGTTTCCTGCGTTATTGCTGCATTAGATGTGTCAATCTGACACAGTAACTCAGAATGCAGAGAGACAGTGTACTCAGATTTAGCAAAGCCCATTACATTTACAAAGGCTCAGGAGAGATGTCCCAGCAAGACAGTGATGTAATAACTACAAGAAAATGTATTTTCAAAAAGATAGGCCCTTAGCTAAACTGTATGCACCAGGGGATGTCTCTGCAGAAAGCTTCAGTTATTACTTTCTTAAAATCCTTATTACATTTCCAGCTCTATAAAAACTGAGTAATTACTGTCTTCAATTACCTCTTGGCGCCAACTCGATTAATGTCCTTTACGCCGATTGCTTTTTGAACTGTTGGAGAGAAAAGATGATCTGGGTCAACTCTATAAATGGTCTTTTCAATGTCTTGTTAACTGAAAAGTAGGGACTTGTGTTTTCAGGGAAGGGTCATCACTTGATTGCTCTGAGGAGGTGTAAAGGATGGACTGGAAGGAGCCGGACTTTCAGTATTGGGGTCCAAAATTGAGGTGATGCCAGTGGATCAGCTATCTGAAGTGGTTGGTTCTCTCTCCCTGCAAATGCCCTTGCTCTAAGCCCTTGAGATCTAGGCTAGAGAGATGGCACTAAGTGGGAGGATCAATGGTTGTCTATTCTGGCTTTAATAATTAAAGCTATTGAGCCATTATGTCTTGGATGAACAAACAGGGCTAACAGGTCAGTCGTCCTGGCCTTGTAAATTGATTATTTTCCTACAGACAATATTAGGGTCAGGGGGCTTGACTGGCCTGCTCTCCCAGGTCTTGGTATAAACAACCGCTGATTGGGACCATCTGTCCATGATTTGGCTCAGGCCAT
>NW_010547790.1:0-2382 GCF_000687285.1 Phaethon lepturus | reverse complement strand
GCAGGAAAATACTTTTCTCCTCTAGCAGAAGTGAGCGGTGTGCCAGTACTGAGCTTTTGTCTCCCTGCACTGTGGAACGGGACAGCATGTAGGATTTGCTGCTGGTAGAGTTGTCCACTACCTCAGGATCTGATATTTCATTATAATCTTGAATTCTGTCTTCTGGCCCAAGTCATTTCGGGACTTGTGTTATGTGAATAGCTGGGCAAATGCTGTAGGAGATTTTGTCAGCCGCTCGTCTCCTGCTTCAGCATGCAATCCTGATACTGAGGCAAACACAGAAATTTCTTGAACTGTCAGGGAATGATCTGGAAGGGGATGGAAGGAAGGTGGGAAAGGACCACTGCCACTTGATGAGTGTTGGAGATGCTCCTAAATGATTCAATCTATCCTATGAAATCTCACTCTGCAACTTGGTCTCCTGCCACACGGAGCCCCTTTCCCATCCCTGTTGGCATTTGGCCAGTCCCTGGGAGGAAGGTTAAACCAAGCTCCTAAAAGAGCAAAGGATTAGGTCTCCTGGAGGGCTGTTGGCTTCTTCCCTCAACACAGCAGAGAAGTGGTTCATGGACCACTTCCAGAATCAAGGTTGAGTCTTTCCCTCACATCACAGTCTTCCTTATTCCTTGTAAAATCAGCCAAGCAGTTATCTTGTCTTTCTGATAATGGCTTTTTTGGGGACCCAAATCTTCTCCAAAGGTTTCCACACTGTTGGCTGCTTGCTGCAGCTCCAGGGCTCCTCATGGGCCCGTCTATCCTCTGCAGTGCAGCCACATGTGGATGCTTCCAGCTAAAGGACCCCACTGTTTTCTGCCAGCTGATTTTTGAAGTCATCTGGGCCAAGATCTTCAAAGAAACCAAGCTGTCAGGCTTTTGTTTTAACCTATAGAGCCAATCACCACTAGCACTAACTGGAGGATACTGTGTGCTAAACACTCCAGCATCTCTACTCTGTCTCGGGCAGGGTTTGCAGCTGGCACTGAACATCACATTGTGGGTGCTGTCCTACTCCCTGTGCCCCCAGATAGTGATTTAGAGCTCTCAGAGGCGTGTCTACATGGTCTACAGCCACCTCCTGATTGCAGCATAAATGTTTCCATTACACTACAAGCCTTGGAGACATATTCCAAAAACCTGTCTCCTCCTCCTCCCTGTTTCCACGTGGCAGGAGACGGTTAGCCTAAAAAGAGTTTTGCATTCCCTGAGGATTAATGTTGGTTTGTAATGCCAAATCCAGATACAAGTTGCCAAAGGTCTTCTTTGCATAAAGGATTTTCAAGCACAGACAATGTGAAATTCATTCCTTGCGGCACAGTAAAACAATCCCCAGCAGAATATTATTCTGTGCTTGAGTTTCATCATACTATAATTCCACCTGTCTACATTTTGATAGTCGGGTCTTGGTGTTTAACTCAAAGCTCTCTCGCACACGGGCAATGTTCTCATTCCTTTGTCAGGCCCCCAGTGCCACTTTCCTAATCAAGGCTTTCTTCATCCCTTGTGCTTGGCCTGAATTTTCTTTCTTTTCCTTTGATACCTGCGAAAGTTTGGAGCACTGGAATTTTACATGCCAAATCTTGATTTTTTTGTTAATTTGATTTGCTCGTTGTGACACAGGACCCTGGTGAAAGTATATGCTACTGTCTTTCTGCTCTCCCAATTAACACAGGCAGGGTAGGATCTTTACTACCAGATATTTTAACATGGCATATTTCACTGCAAAGAAAAAAAATTATATTTTTTTTTTAAATAGCGAATTTAAATATTAGGAAGCTAATGTAAAGAAAAAGATCATGTGCATAACAAGCCATGCTCGTGTCCTTTTCCTGTTGTTCCTTAATAATGTAGATAGCATTAATCCCTTCCTGAACCCCAAAATCTCTGTTGCTGCAGTGTGTGCAGCCCTGAATTAGCTTGCAGTGAGTTATCCCAGCTGCTGACAGCCCAAAGTAGCTCAGCCTGAGCTACTGTCGTGAGCAGTAAATCAGCTTCTTGGGTGGGTTTTGCAATTCAAAGAACTTCAGCCTAGGACTGAAGAAAATATCTTTCACTTTCCGGAGCCACTGCAGACTTCAGTGTGTGGCTGGATGTTCCCCAGGAGGTAAAGGCGTTTGAAGCACCTCTCAAGGCAGGGCAGAGATTATAGAATCATAGAGTGGTTGGTTGGAAGGGACCTTAAAGATCATTTAGTTCCAACTGCCATGGGCAGGGACACCTTCCACTAGACCAAGTTGCTCAGAGCCCCGTCCAACCTGGGCTTGAACACTTCCAGGGATGGGGCATCCACAACTTCTCTGGGCAACCTGGTCCAGTGCTTCACCACCCTCATTGTAAAAAATGTACTCCTTATTTCTAATCTAAATCTGCCCTCTTGTAGTTTAA
>NW_010547789.1:314-1841 GCF_000687285.1 Phaethon lepturus | reverse complement strand
CTACAAAGGCACTTACGTTCAAATATATAGATAAATATATATTTTTAGTTTAAAATAATGTATTTAATTAAAAATATCTCTTAAGCATATGTATGACATAGTTTACATACATTCGATATCTATCTTAATTCATATCAGAAAAATATTTTTTTCATTAATCTAGTATTTGTCCACAAAGTCAAACAGGAATTTTTCTGCAACAGAACAAGCTGGGAAAACGCTTCCTGAAAAACACTCCAATCCTGCCTTGCAGCAACTGGCCTGGCAATTGTGCTGGTGCTAGCAGCACGGTGACACGTCTGCTGCTGTTCCCGTCAGCTCGGCAGCGGTCCCGTGGGCTGCGCAGCTGCCCCTGGGACTAGGGGAGGATGATCGGATGGGCCAGGGCAGCACTGCTGGGGCGCTCTGGGTGCCGGGAGAACAGGGCACGCTCCCCTCTCCGGTGACCCCTGGGGGAGCTGGTCCCAAAAAAACAGAGCCACTTCACTGAGTGCTCCTTGCCGAGAGCACAGGACTATGCCCTAGGCTCCAGCTACCGAACCTTTTCCCAATTCTCTTGATTTTCATGTGGGAAGCTGACTTTGGTCCCTCAACAAGATCTCAGTAACTAAATTGTTTCCTGGCTCATTCTACTGCTGTCCGTCCAGGGCCAGGTCCTGCGGGCTGGGACTGCGTGTCGCGGTGGAAATGCACGTGGATGGATCTACGTTTCTGCTGCAGGCTCAAGCTCACCCACGTTCACTCCAAATTTGCGTCGTGGGGGTTTCACAAGGCCATTCAGCCCTTCCAGGTGCTGGTTTCTGTACAACGTGGCAATGTGAACCGAGTGACAGGGGACATGGTAGGGATGGACACAGCTGGCAGGGGGGACCTTTGTCCCAGCATACGGGGTGATTTGTAAGGGTAAGGTGTTGCTACGGACAGCTGCACCGTTCTTGTTTCATGCTTCATGGGACCCTGTGACAGAGCATTACATGTTAATGAACGAAATACTAGCTACCTTGGGAAATCACTCTGTCATTTTCTTGGAGACGTAAACAGCACACCCAAACCTCACAAACGGCATGTTAAGGACTTAGGAGATCATAGGCGTTTTAGGCTCTTTCTATGTCAACTCAGTGAAACTAAAAACTGGTGTAACCAAGCATGAACCCTTCTTTGGGCACCTTTGGAAAAAAGAGCCTGTCATTCTCAACTTTTTACCCTCAGGCTCAAGCACATCTTTCCTTCGCTTGGCTAGATGAAGCAGCTCTGTTATTTCTAGCGGCTATTACTCATCGTCACATGCTACTACGTCTCATCAAATAATTTAAGTCATTATCTTTAATATATTGCTGTATCTCCCCCCCCCCCCAATTCTTGCAAGCATATTTGTCTACCCATAATACGAGGGTGATCCGTTTTTCACCTACAAAGTGAGAGGGTAGTTTCTTTTGCGGCAGACAGCAGGACAGGAATCTGGCAGTCCAACAGGGTGGCAGTGGGCAACGTTACACTGCCCTTCCCGATCGCTCTCCCGTTCAAAGG